>NW_026942958.1:79904-155449 GCF_024139115.2 Armigeres subalbatus | reverse complement strand
CTGGTTGGTCGCAGCAATGCACTGATAGTTTCACCAAGCACTTCAAAACAACATTTTGCTATGCGCATACGGGAGGATACTCAAACCTTTGCACCATGGTAGGACTTAGCACCTCAAAACAACATTTCACACCCCGTAGGTCGCGGCAATGCATTGATGGTTACAACAAGCACCTCAAGTTTACTTTCTGCTTTGGGAGTACGGATGCAACCTAAATTACCTGCACTTCGTAGGTCCCAGTAATGGACTGATGGTTACAACAAGCATTTCAAAAAACATTTTGCTATATGCATACGAAGCATATTCAAACTACCTGCAGCCTTGTATGTCTTTCAACAATCACCTTAAACAACATTCTGCACCCTGTGTGGTCGTGGAAATGCACTGATAGTTACAGCAAACACCTCAAATCAACTCTGGCTTTGGGAGTACGGATGCATCAAACTTTCTGCACCTTGGTAGGTCTTGCAAAAGTACCATAAAACAATTTTCTGCTATGCATATGAAGTATATTCATATACCTGAGGGTTTTATGCGTAAAAACTGTTCAGCTAGCTGGGGCCGAACTTCAAAATTAAATCAGCAAACATTTCTTGCATAAGTCAGCTTTTGTAAGCGACACACTGTTTAATTCAACTTACCTACTTAGTATGTTACATGCACATAGCAAATATGCGATAATGTGCTTAATTAAAGTTAAAAAGAACCTTCCATGTAATGGTCACTCTTGCTGTTTAACGGGATCTTACCTTGTCCTTGCGGAAACACGCATTCCGGTAATGCCAACGAAGTACTCGAAATGCTGGGCATTGAAGTGTCATTCGAATTTGTCCTTTGGTAACGTTTAAGGATGCTCCAAGGTTAAGCAGCTTGGGACGGTACATGGTAAGTGGTATAGAATGAAATTCTTGATTGAGTGGTCAACTCTCAAACATCCCTCTAATTAAACACATTTTCTTCGATCTTCCATTTTCACTTATTTGGCAGTCGATCAGACTTTCTTCTTCCGGCTTGGCCAGATCTTTCTTCGTCTGGTTGATCTTTATTTTCCGGTCACACCAAATACACAATTCGTTGGGCGCAAGCATTCATTCCAGAATCACGGGATATTTGCAATCTGACCCCGTTCTTTCCCCGGAGTACGCACTATCACAATTCAAACAATAACACTCCTCAACAGGATCTAAACAGTAACACTTTCTCGCGATCTTCATCAAGACTATTACAACGGCGTTGGATAGGGCCGTCTTGCCCAAATAGACAGCACCATTGTCATCATCAGCACCATGCACCTAACTGATTTCATTATTTACATTACGACGATCGCCCGTCCTTTGCAACGAGAACCCAAGTATCTGATCATATTTTCGTTACCGGCCATTGACAAGCACAAAATTCAATGCTAAGCATGAACCACTCGTATTACTTTTCCGACACACATGACGTTTTATTAATATTTTGCACAAAGAGAACGAAATTGAACCAGACACCGATTTCGCCGACGACATATTTTTTTCTCGCAAAGACTAACGTCTGGCCATGAAATAATAATATAGATCAACACGGTTCAAACGCTTCAATCAAACGTTGTTTTTTTTTATTTCAGTCACTCACTAGTCCCTAAGAATGCCTCGACTCACATTTTGTTTGCTGGGTCCCAAGACACAATTTATTCGAAACGCACTGACAGCATAGAATACACAGCTTACACGGAAGAAAAAAACTTCACAAAGAACATAGAAACCCATTAATGAGAGACCTATTTTAAGATTTCATGATACAGAGTCTATTATAGAGTTGCGCAAAGAGGATCTTCTTCTTATTCCTAATGATGCTCTTGTTATTATGTTGAAAACTTTCATTTTGTTCAACCCTTCAAGGATCTCACGGGAGTGATCACTTCAAAGCTTTTAATTCGATAAAGTACCCACAGAGTGCAAACACATGAGTTTCTTGTTGCAACTTTATTGGGGTGTATTGAAGTTTTTGAAGCTGTTCTAAAACAAATCTAATACATTTCAATTCATGAGTTTTAATTCGCCATAATAATAATCGAGATAATAATACTTCCGCCTTACCAACAAGATTTGTTTACTTTGCTCGATAGGTAGAGGTTTGATAGTTCAATAGGTAGATTTGGCTTCACTCTTTGCGTAACTCTATATAATAGACTCTGCATGTATACACTGAAAATTCTAGTTTATTTTTTCAAAATGACCTAAGAAAATATTTTCATGAATGAATTTTAATTAGCGATCAAAGACCAATATGATAGCTTTTGATTGCGGTACACAAATTAATTCATGAAAAAAGGTGAAATGTTCTTTTAAAAGTTAAGGTCATTCTGCATTTCTTTCCCTAAGGGCTGATGAGCAGTGAGAAGTGAAAAGTGAGACGTGAGAAGCAAGGAAGTAGGAGGAAAAGAAGTAAGAAATGAAAATGAGAAATGAAAATCACCAGATGATCCGAAATGAAAACAAAATGTTTTCCAAATTTAATCTAGACTATCCTTTGAAAAGAGTGAAATTTTTGCTAAATTTTCAAATGGATATAATGAAAACGACGCATCCACAAAAAGTGTTGTATGGGTGACCATGCAAAATCAGTCAGTGAAGTTTCTGTGAAAATATTGAAACAATCCAAATTGAGCCTACACTGAAAAAATCAGTTTAAAATTTTAAAGTCGATTTGAAAAATGCTCTTTTTATTTAAATGAAATTTTGTCTCAAGATAGGTGATTATGTTCCTACCAACGTCCATACATCGCAAGTGGCACTCTTAAGGAAAAAAGTTTTCTAACAAAAACTTTTCTTGTCGGAATTATTTTCAGTGTATTGCACTGCACCAATGAAAGCATCGTTATAGAACCCCAAGCAAATCTATTTTTATGATACATTGTCTAATTTAGTCATAAATATAGTTTGTTTTAAATTAAGAGTAATATTAAAAAGGGTTTATATCTTCAAAAAATATTATTTATTCCATTATTAGCTTTAGTTGCGACCAGTTACGACCAAAACATTGTACTCTGCCTGACTGTAGGAATTAATAGAGTATATATGTATACATATGTTAAATCCACCTTAAAGACACTGAAAAATTTTCGTCAAGAAAAAGTTTTTGTTAGAAAACTTTTTCCTTAAAAGTGCCCGGTTGCGATGTATGGACGGTTGGTAGGAATATAATCACCTATCTTGAGAAAAATTTCTTCCAAATCAAAAGAGCGTTTTTTGCAAATTGACTTTTATTTTTTAAAGTGATTTTTTATGTAGGTTCTATTTAGAGTTTTTCAAAAGTTTTATTAGAAAGTTTGAATGATTTTTGACAGTCACCCATACAACACTTTTTGTAGGAAGCGTCGTTTATCGATTATATTCATTTGAAAAATCAGTAAAAACAAGTTTGACCCTTTTCAAAAGATAGTCTGCATCAGATTTGGAAAACCTAAGTACAGTCGCGATTCGCTGGTTGGGCACGACCTCGGCCCAACTAACGAATTCGGTTTTTAGTTGGCCAACTGAGCATTTGAACACGTGATTGACTTGAACATCACAAATGATGTCCAGTGACGCCCAATCCGTTTTCCGTGTTTACATTGCATTTTGACGTACGGTTGCTTCTTAATTGGGCCATGGCCCAACCAGCGAGACACCTTTTAAGTATTGACCAAAAATTGACAAAAATCAATTAAAAAAGAACACTTGCAAGTTCCAAAATAAGCCATTTTATAGAAAGCTCAAATGACAGGAGACCAAATACTAATATTTACATTTTACAAGGAACATTTGCGAAAATGAAATGAAATGATGATGATGATGACGAAATGATGATGGTTTACATGCAAATTTACAAACAGACGAGCGTCCACTCAAAATTCCGATCAGCTGTTCGAATCGTCTCATAAATGGCTTATTACACTTCTCGCATAACTTTTCAAAAGGACCTAAGTAACATATTTTTTCGAATTCTCGCTTAAATTTTCAAAAGCACCTAAGTAACATTTTTTCATGAATTAATTTGAATACTGCAATCAATAGTTTTCATGTTGTTCTGTTGATTGCAGTACTCAAATTAGTTATGCGAGATTTATTGTACAGCAAAAGCATCTAGTAGAAAATCTAGATGGATTATTCCATTGCTGCCAAACGTTCATTTCGAACCAAAAACCGAAGTTGCTGGTTGATTTTTTGTCATATACTCTGTCTCGCTCAAACCAACAGCGAATAATCTAACGACTACTTACGAACACTTTATGACCAGCCACTTTAACGACCGTGTCCATTTAGCAAGTATGGTGTTGAATATAATCTGTAGATTAAAAAACAGTTTAATAAAGTAAAAAACTCAGCAAGTAACCGCACAATATTGAGTAAAACAAATTAGTGTAGCATTTCCACATTTAATGAATAAATTTCGCACCGTATACTGACAGCAATAAAGTTTGTGTTGCTTCTTTCGTGCTTTATTGATGATGCTAACCTCTCAGCAAAGCTTTCCAAAGCTTCAAATGTGGAACACGAAACAACACACGCGCTATAGAGACCGAAGATGACTTTATCCGCTCGCATCAACACAGTTGTAAAAATTTCATCGTTGGAAATAAAATCGATCTCAGGGGTCGTTCAATAATGATGTCACAGGTTTTAGGGGAGGAAGGGGGTCTAAGATTTTGTGACAGTACATATACTAGGTATACAAAAAGCGTGACAGAGAGGGAGGGGGTCTGAATCCAAAAATTAGTGGACGTCATAGTTGAATCACCCACATGCTTTCTCGTGCGCTCTTGTTTGCTGCCATTTTTTCCTGCTTTGGAAGGAAAGAAGAGGCGTGTCATTGAGGCTAACTGCTTATTGGGTTGGGTGGTTTGGGTGGAATGAGTGTAGTTTGGGCATTTGGGTGATTTGAAATAACGTTCGTTTTCATACACCTCATTATTTCCATTGATATTTATGTATGGCTTTTTTCCATTGATATTTATGGAATTGTGTTGTTAATTTTCTCAAGTACTTGTACAATTATTACACAAAGGCATGCAAAATCAAATGCATACAACTAGTTTTATTGAACTTTAATATTACATGGAAAAAACACTACGTGGGAATCGGAAACAATTGTAGACGCGCTGTCTGGACAGTTAATCCATATTGTATTTTATAATGTATTTTTTAAACGCGCTGCGCTAATTAGTACTATTTACCCACGATCGCATATTTGTAACATATGTATTTTTCCTTTCTCGTACAACAAAGTTGTACCGAAAGGCTATATGATTGCTCAAAAACTTTTGATAGAAGGCCGGAGACCCTAAGTGTTATATACCGATCTACTCAGCTCGACAAACTGAGGTGAGTCTGTTTTTTTGTGTATGTATGTGTATGTGTACAAATTTAGACACGTTTTAGAACTTAGAATTATCGATTTACTCAACAGTTGCATTCGAAGGAATTGTTTGCTATTGAAAATGGGCCGATCATTGCTTTTGAATTATTGAAAATCATTGTTTTTTCCACAGGCCCTTTGAAAAAAAATCAAAAACAATTGTTTTTGAATGGTGGAAGGCAAAAATAAAAAATGATCGAAAAATGTGATCTATTCACCCAAAGAGCTTTTTGACCTTTTAAAGTGATTTTTTCAATATATTTTATAATGCACGAGAAAGGCATCATCATCGTAGGTGGATTAATCTGGGTTTTTTAACGAATTATAACTGAAAATCCTTTTTCCACTCAAACTTACGATCTGTTCGCAAAAACTGTTCTCAAATTGACATTTCAATTTTTATGGCTCAAATTCATCTGGTTAGAAGTAAATAAAGTCACATAGTGAAATAATAAGTAGAGCTCTTGTTAACAAATAGAAAAACATATTATTTGTTGGGTAATATAGTGCTACTGCCTTATAAAGGTTAAACATGTGCACTTTACAATCCAATCATATTCAGAAATAGGTTTCTGAAATTCAGATTCCCATAAAACTTATAAGGATATCCAGGATCCATACTATATGAAAGTTCAAATCAACTGAAACATTTGCCCAAGAATTCTCCTAGAATCTTCTAGAAGCCCTGGAACTTCTAAATTCCTCCGTAAGTTATCCACAAATTCTCTGAAAATCGTTTAAAATCCTTCTCCTGTAATTGTAATTTTCCTATATCAGAAACCCCAACTATTTTTTTTAGGAAATTCATGAGGAAGTTTCTTGAAGATTTTTCTTCCCTTCAAGTTTTATTTCTAGGCATTTCTTCGGCTATTCTTCCAGGAAAATTCCTGGCATTTCCTTCAGGAATGCATTCAGAGTTCCTCCAAGAAAAACTGAATTTCCTCCCAAAATTCCACTAGAAGTTTCTTCAGTAATTATGACGGAAATCTCCGATTTCGCTCCATAATTTCATCTGCTAATCTATAAAAATTTCTTGGGAATTTCTCTTAGAAACTGCTTCGGCATTCCTCCAGGAACTCTTCTCAAATTCCTCCGGATAACTTCCAGGATTTTCCTGGAATACCTCTATAAATTCAATAGCGAAATCCTCTAGAATTACATTCTGGAATTCTTTCCGCAATTATTTCTCTAGAAATTTCTTTAGAATTTCTCCAGGAATTCATCCAAGTATTTCCGAAATTCTTCCCTTCTCTTAAATTCTCTGGATTTATTCCAGAAATTGTCTAGAATTCTTTCCGGACTTCACTGAATTTACTCCAGAATTTCATTCGAAATTAGTTGGGAGTTCCTCCAGGATATCTTCCAAGAATTCTTCCAGGAATTTCTTCAGAACAAAAAGAACAGCTGGAATATTTTCAGGATTTCATCTCGAAATTCTGCATTAATTCCTCCTGGTATTTTTCGGAATTTCTTCAGATATTTTTCCAGAAATTCCTTCATGAACTTCTCAATAATTATTTCAGTACTACCTTGTGAGAATTTCTGGAAGTGCTTGTGGAGTTCTCCGGAGCTCCCCAGGAGTTTTCCAAAACTCCTCTAGTAATCCCTCCAGGAATTTCAGGGATTCATTGAGATATTTGGCAGGAATTTCAGGAATATGTAAGTTCTCTAGAAATTCAACTCCGGGTATTCCATCGGCTGTTCCTCAAATTTCTGGGGTTCCACTAGTAGTTCCTCCGGAAATTCATTCAGGCTTTCAGGAATTCATTTAGGCTTTCTTGGGAATTTATCTACAAATTCCTTCAGAAGTTCCTCGAAAAATTTCTCTGGAGTTCCTCCGGGAGGTCATTTAATAATTCTTCCAGGAGTTTCTCCTGAATTCTTACGAAGTTCATCCAGAAGTTCCTACGAGAGTTCCTCCGGAAATTCTTCCTGTAGTTCTTCAATAAATTCATCTAGAGTCCTCCGGCAGCTTTTCCGAAAATTCCTCTGATAATTTCTCCGGAATTTCAAATTCTCTGGAGTTCCTCGAAATTACTCCGAGTTCCTCTCAAAGAACACCGGAGGAACCTGTGAAACTCCCGGAGAAATCTTATAAAACTGCTGATGGATCTCCGGAGGAATTCACAGGAACTGCGGAGGAGCCCTGTAAGAACTCCCGGAGGAATTTCAGGTGAAACTCCTAGAAAACTATCGCAAGAACTTCGAGAGCAATTTCAGCTAATTTTCTGAAGAGCCTAAATGATTTCCTGAAAAAGCATGAATGATCTCCTGGAAGAGCATCTGGTGAACACCTGGAGGAATTTCTGAAGAAACTCCTGGAGAATTTTTAAATGAACCGGAGGAACTGCCAGTGAATCTACCAGAAGACTTCTCAAAAAAATCTTGGAGAATTCATCATAGACAAATCTCGTCTAGCTGAAACCTTTAGGGGTATGTAGCAGGACCATCATCATCATCAGAGGACCTCCCGGAGAATTCTTGAGGAGCTTTGGAGAAATTTCTGTATAATTCCTGGAGGAAATTCTGAGAAATTCTTCGGCAGAATTTTCAAAGAGCCCCCGTAGAACTGCGATAGAACTACGAAAATTCTCGGAGGTAATCCTGGAGGAATTCTTGGAGGATCTGCGGTTGAACTCCTGGAAGAATTCCGGAGGAACTCCCGAGGAATTTGAAGAAACTTCTGAAGGATGTCCAGTGGAAATCTTGAAGTTTCCACGAATTCTTTCAGGATTTCTTAAGAATTAATCTAGCAATTCCTCCAAAATTCTATTGTTGATTTTATTTTCGTATAATTTCATACATTTTCGGTGGAATTTCGAGAAATTTTTGAAATTTTACAGAAATTATTCGAAACTTTCACGGAAAAAATATGGAATTTACAGGAAGTTCGAAGATTTTCCGAAATTCTCAGGGATGTTTATTGGAAATTTTTGGAATTTTCACAGAAATTTTAGAAATTCCAAGGATAGTTTTTCAGATTTTTTATGAGAAACAGCACGAAAAAATTATCTGAAGGATTCCCTGCAGAACTTATAAGGAATTCGTAGAGGATTTCTTGGAGTAAATAATGGTGGAATTTTGGTCAATTCTCGGCGAAGATGGTGGAATTCCTGAAGACATTGCTGAAGAAATTGCTGAGGCATTCCTGAAGAATCCAAGGTGAATGCGTCACGTTTATTGGCATTACGTGTAGTATAAAACGCTGACGCGCAACGCGCTCTTGTGATTCAGCCTTTACTGTTGGTTGTGGAGGTTTCAAAGTGTTTGGAGCTTACAAGGAAAAAGTACCAAGCACTAATATTCATGTGTTTTTATAAAACTACTATAAAACTACGATTCAGAAGACCTAAAAATTGCCCTCCCCTAATCGAAATCCTGGCTACGCCATGGAGTTGCAGTTCTTTGGCAGCACAAGTTCCACCATCTCATATGCTGTGTGCAGTACTGAATAAGTCGTGATCGTCATAAGACAGAAGAGCAAAGCCTTTTTATTTCAGGCGACCAAATCAAAGAATCGTGGGTTCTATGATCAATTTGCAAGGAAGGTAGTCAATGAAAGGATGTTGGCTTTATTTTAAAATTAAAATTTCTAAATTATTTTAATATATATATGCAAAGAATAGTGATAGTCGATAAATTAATTATTCCTTTAATTCACCGTGAAAGTGATAATAAACACAAACAAAGCAAGATACACATTGTCATGGGCAAAATTAAATATTTTTTAGATTTAGTTTGCTATCATGTTTCGCATTTCTATAGATATTGAAAGGGCAGATATGTAAAACATCGTGACATCTCATTGAAAGAGAAATTCCACTACTGGTGTGGACGCTAAAACAAGCCCCTAATATTTAATGCCTAAAAATAAAATAATTTAAATGAATAGGTTCACTAAATACACTTTGAACCTATCCCTGGCTGACTTCCGCGTTAAACAATGTGTCTCTAATAACGCAAGAATTGGGGAATAAAATGCAGTAAGCAGAGTTATTGAAATGAACGAAAAGCTCGTTTCCTACATCCAACCAATAATAAATTCATTAGCTTTTCTTATCCTGTCACATTAGCAGCTTGTTTACCATCAAGACAGTCACGAACCTAACCCAAAATTCCAACAAATTCTGCATGAAGTCGTGGAAAGTGCAGAGGTATATTCGCTGCAGTAGGCGAGTGATTGCATCATCATTTCTTCTCCTTCCCTACTTTGATTTGTATCCTGACGTGGCAGAGGACCTAACAAATGGGATCACCAGTACTTTGCACTGAAGAAGAGTGCTAGTTTCTGTGCAAGAACAGCTGATCCGGTCATAATAGAGTAGCAAATACGGCAGTAAATCAAGATCAAGTACTGGAAGTGAGCGAATAATATAAACCTGTTTTTCTTTTCCGAAAATGATTTCTCGGCAAAATCTGCGTGATTAGTCATAGGTACCACGGAAGTTTTAGAATTTTTAGTTGAAAGGAACAACAGAAGGATCGTTTTGGTAGAACACGAAACAAAATTATGATGATTCAGATACAACGGGCATGGATTGAACTCCCGACCTCCTGCTTATAATGCATATCCAAAATCAGAGCTGGCATTTCTCACACACTGTGCAAATGAGGAGATTTCAGTACACACCACAGAGAGTGACGTTGATACTCAATGTGTAACAAAGCCAACACGATGCATGAGGATGAAGACGAAGAGTGAGAATCATTCCGAGAGTTGGGCCAAACAAAGGTGCCACTTAGTGCAATATTCTTGGAAACGATATTGTTTTCCATGATGTTCGCAGAACACTAACATATTTTGCTATGAAAATCAATTAACTACTTGTCACTTAGAGAGGGGCGGGGTTTCAATGAAGTTTGCATTCTTGCAATATAGCATTATCGAATAACTCTTATATAAATTAGAAGAAGCCAAAAGATGATATTTGAAAGGAATGCACGGCAAAGCATAGGTGAAATTTTTAGACGCTTCTCAAAAATTCTAGAAGCAATTTATAGCGGGTTAGCAGTACGGGATGGACTTTTCTATATTTTAAAAACACATCATTTTTATTTTGAATTTTATTTTTTAGATTCACTCTTTACCGTACAGTATGGGATGTCTAGAATTTGTGAGAAGAGTTTTAAAATATCACCGAGTGCTTTCCGCCATTTTCTTTTCAAATATTTTTCCTTTTTCCTTCTTCAACCCTTATTCGCCGAAAGACTCAAGGAAATTGAGCCTATTTTAAGCTTGGGGTCTGTTAAATATTACGTAACGCGTAAAACGTTGTTTTAAGAACCCCACCTCGTAACAATCTGTAACACAATTTAGAACTCCCCACCCCTATGCGTAACGCGTAACAAATACATTTTTTTTAAATCTTTTTTGGTAGAATTTGAACGATACAATAAATCATTATTTTTAGTGTATTTTATGCTATTTTGAAGACAATAACCATTCTTTGAAAATTAAAATATTTTTTCTCAATTGTTACGTAAAATTCTCGAAGAACCCCCACCCCTATATTTTGAATAAAACGTAAAAAAATAAAACAACCCCAACCCCTATTGCGTTACGTAATATTTGAACAGACCCTTGGCGTAATTAATAAATCTTTTCTAAACTATTTAACAAGAATTGGCTAAATAGACAGTGTTTCGCAATGAGATTGTAATAAACATCTGTACGCGTAAACATTATTCTAAAGGACAACAAAATAACTTCACCTAATATGGTTCAAATAAGGGTTGATCAGTTTTCCGACGGCAAACAAACAAAACCCGTATCGGAGCAGGAGTATTTTGGGCATGATGCTATAATCAAGGAAAATATAGTCATATGAAATAATGTTACTTTATACAAGGTCCAGTTTTCTGTTTAGTTCCGATTTTAGAACCGTTACATTTACCAAGATTCCCTGACGAAAATTGTATTTAGAAATCGTCATCAACTCGGAGACTGTAAAAAGTACAACAGGTTCAAAAAAGCACGCTTCTCGTTCATAAGCAGGCGTGACTGCGTGAATCCAGGATAAAGCGAGTCCGGAAGGTTAACTCGTTTTAAAGCGGCAGGTGGGCGTAATAATGTTGGTAATACAAAAGGTTCTGAATAGTTTTGCTCACCAAAATCTCAAAAGCAAGCAAAACCAGAGTCATTATATAGAGTTGCGCAAAGAGGATCTTCTTACTCTTATTCCAAGATGCTCTTGTTATGTTGAAAACTTTCATTTTGTTCAACCCTTCAAGTGACTTCACGGAGTGATCACTTCTAAAGCTTTTAATTGATAACCAAAGTCACCTACAGAGTGCAAACACATGAGTTTCTTGTTGCAACTTTATTGGGGTGTATTGAGTTTTGAAGCTGTTTCAAAACAAATCTAATACATTTCAATTCATGAGTTTTAATTCGCCATAATAATAATCAGGCGATATCATTTCCGCCTTACCAACAAGCATTTGTTTACTTTGCTCGATAGGTAGACGGTTTGACAGTTCAATAGGTAGATTTGCTTCACTCTTTGCGTAACTTATATATAATAGACTCTGCAAAAACAAAACAAAATTAATAATGCATAAATAGTATCAACAGCTGTTTAACTTTAGCAATGTTTACTTTCATCTGTTCGATCTACCCAGAGTCTATTATATAGAGTTGCGCAAAGAGGATCTTCACTCTTATTCCTAATGATGCTCTTGTTATTATGTTGAAAACTTTCATTTTGTTCAACCCTTCAAGTGACTTCACGAGTGACAAGCTTTTAATTCGATAACCAAAGTCACCTACAGAGTGCAAACACATGAGTTTCTGTTGCAACTTTATTGGGGTGATTGAAGTTTTTGAAGCTGTTTCTAAACAAATCTAATACATTTCAATTCATGAGTTTTAATTGCCATAATAATAATGTATAACACTTCGCCTTACCAACAAGCATTTGTTTATTTGCTCGATAGAGTAGACGGTTTGACAGTTCAAGGTAGAGGCTTCACTCTTTGCGTAACTCTATATAATAGACTCTGGATTCACCGTTCTATCAAACTCATTGAGGGACACGGTTTTATTTTATCATTTATCCTCAACTCTTCGTGTCTGACAAATGATTCTGCTGAGTAGAAAACAAGAGGCTCGCTGGTTGAGGGAGAGAAAACTGAGCGATAATTGAAACACACTCTCACCGGTATTTTTGAGGAGTGAGACTTACGGGGCATGTCGTCGATCCTGAGCGACCATTTCGAAAATATTTGAACTCTGCACAGTTTTTCAATTTCATCTAAATCGTCATTTTCGATATCAAATCTTCATATTGAGTCACGACTAACTTTCAAAAGGGTATGTGAAAATGGTTAAAAAATATTAAAAGCTGCACAGCAAAAACGGAATGTTCGATTGTTATGATTTTTCAGAAAGTTAGACAACTAAATGGTGATTCTTAAGAAAATGTACAGTAAAAAAAAATTTTTTGCCTTAAAAATATCATTTTGTCACAAAAACTCAAATATCTCAAAACCCTATCTTTTTCGAACGTAATTTTTTAGGAAAACGGTCCATTATATTAGCTATCTACCATAAAATTTGGTGATGGTAAACTAATAAACAAAAAAGTTATGACATTTCAAACATTTCAATTTACATTTAGTAAAAAAATTTTTTCTGTAGTTATTTCTGAGAATTGCAGTTTGATGCAGATTTTATTGTTAAGGGACGTGATTTAAACAAGGCATGATATTTTGATTTAATTATTCATAGCATCTATAAGAAACTTAGACACGATCCAGTGTTGTGATCAAAAGTATTGATAGTGTCAATTTTATTGCACGTGACTGGCGAAAATTTTTAATAGTGTTGAAACCTGTTGATAATAACGTTGATAGAAACATATCGAAATGTTATTTTAAGACAAAATGCAAAATCAAAGATTTATATACACGTACGTCTATAGTTTACCTGCAAAAATATACCTTTATGGGCAAGTCTCCAACGAGGATAATACGAAAATCTCGCATTATCCTCGATTTCATAACACCAAGCGGTATTATCCTTCATTTTGATATCGGTATTAACTTTAATACGCCGATTTCGACGTCCTAAAGATAACGAGATTTTCTAATTATGGCTGCGCGTGCATGAAATGATTGCACACACCAATGCACAAAGAGAAACGTCAAACAAAACGAAGTCAGAAACACAACAGCTGAAACAGCATTGCGGAGTTCGAGTCCTTGGACGTACTGACATACTGGAACACGATCAGCCTGGATCATGGAACATCGGAACCACTATCCACTAAGGAGGAACTTGCTGCCGTTCATGTAAAAGGATTTTCCACAAAAGGTAAATATGTTTTCTGATTTTGCAAGAGGTGGAATGCCTATTCTGAACGCTTATTTTCAGAGGACAGCGACAATGCATCGGTGGTATTTTGAGTCATGAACGGATGATGGCCAAAAGGATTGAGCGAGGTCCAGAAGGAATAATGGTTGGAGTGTCGATGCGCGATTCCGTACATCACGGTAGTTTGAGTCGGTAATCAAACATTTCTCCGCATCTTGTGAATGAACCATTCCTTGTATTTATATGCATGCTGTATATCGCAAATAATCTATATTAGTAATACAATCTTAATTTAAACTTAACTTAAAACTACGATGGTTTCAATAATAAAATGGAAGATTACCAAACGAATAACTCCAAACATAATGTTCAGAATCATAACCGAGTTTTACCAGATAAAAGTCGTTAATGCTGGGGGTAACCGGAATGACAAATGAATTCTGGAAACTCCATGTGCATTCTTGGTAATTGATTGATTTGTTCAAGTATATTGGCTGAATTAAATAGAGATTTGTTCGTGAATCGATATTTGTCCCATATGAATACGAAACCCTGCAAAGATGGGACAAATTGATCTACGCAGTATTCTCCTTTTTGTTAAATATTTTATCTAAAATCTGTTCGAAACTTCTTAATATTCTTCAAGACTATTGTTTTAGTTTGAGAAACCATAACCTGTGGATTCAGGTAATTTCTTAATAATTTTGTAATAGTAATGTAATTGAATGAAGTATCGATGTGCAGTGAACAAAGTGAACTTGAGGTGTTTGCTGTAGCTATCAGTGCATTTTTGTGACCTACCAGGGTGCAGAATGTTGTTTTGAGGTGCTTGTTGTAAGACATACAAGACTGCAGGTAGTTTGAGTATCCTCATGTATGCACATAGCAAAATGTTGTTTTGAAGTGCTTGTTGTAACTATCAGTGCATTGCTGCGACCAACCAGGGTGCAGGTAATTTCAGTATGAATCCGTACACCCATAGCAGAAAGTGAACTTGAGGTGCTTGTTGTAACTATCAATACATTGCCACGACCTACCAGGGTGTAGAATGTTGTTTTGAGATGCTTGATACAAGTCCTACCAAAACTTTCGGAGGTACTTCCGGAGGAATTGCTGGGGAAACTTCCGGAGGAATTCCTCCAGGAACTTCCGGAGGAATTTCTGGAGGAACTTCTGGTGGAATTCCTGGACGAACTTCCGGTTGAATTCCTGGATGAACTTCCGCTTGAATTCCTGGAGCAACTTCCGGAGGAATTCCTGGTGGAACTTCTGGAGGAATTCCTGGTGGAACTTCCGGAGGAATTCCTGGAGAAACTTCCGGAGGAATTCCTGGAGGAACTTCCGGAAGAATTCCTGCGGAAGTTCCTCCAGGAATTTTCCGTAAATGAATTCCTGGAGTAACTTCCGGAGGATTTGCTTGAGGAAATCCGGGTGGAATTCCTGGTGGAACTCCCGGTGGAATTCCTGGAGAAACTTCCGGAGGAATTCCTGGAGGAACTTCCGGAGGAATTCTCGGATGAACTTCCGAATTAACTCCTGGAGCAACTTCCGGAGGATCTTCTGGAGGAAATTTTGAAGGTACTTCCGGAGGAATTCCTGGAGAAACTTCCGGAGGAATTCCTGGAGAAACTTCCGGAGGAATTCCAGGAGGAACTTCCGGAGGAACTTCCGGAGGAACTCCTGGAGGAACTTCCGGAGGAACTCCTGGAGGAACTTCTGGTGGAATTCCTGGAGGAACTTCCAGTTGAATTCCTGGAGGAACTTCCAGTTGAATTCCTGGAGGAACTTCCGGATGAATTCCTGGAGCAACTTCCGGTGGAATTCCTGGAGCATCTTCCGGAGGAATTCCTGGTGGAACTTCTGGAGGAATTCCTGGTGGAACTTCCGGAGGAATTCCTGGTGGAACTTCCGGAAGAATTCCTGGAGAAACTTCCGGAGGAATTCTTGGAGGAACTTCCGAAGGAATTGCTGGAGGAACTTCCGAAGGAATTCCTGGAGGAACTTCCGAAGGAATACCTGGAGGAACTTCCGAAGGAATTCCTGGAGGAACTTCCGAAGGAATTCCTGAAAGAACTTCGGAAGGAATTCCTGAAGGAACTTCCGCAGTAACTCTGAAGGAACTTCCGAAAGAATTCCTGGAGGAACTTCCGAAGGAATTTCTGGAGGAACTTCTGAAGGAATTTCTGGAGGAACTTCCGGAAGAATTCCTGCGGAAGTTCCTTCAAGAATTTTCCGTAAATAAATAACTGGAGGAACTTCCGAAGGAATTCCTGGAGGAACTCCCGGTGGAATTCCTGGAGGAACTTCCGGATGAATTACAAGAGGAACTTCCGGAGAAATTCCTGGAGGAACTTCCGGAGAAATTCCTGGAGGAACTTCCGGAGAAATTCCTGGAGGAACTTCCGGAGAAATTCCTGGAGGAACTTCCGGAGGAATTCCTGGAGGAACTTCCGGAGGAATTCCTGGAGGAACTTCCGAAGGAATTCCTGGAGGAACTTCCGGAGGAATTCCTGGAGGAACTTCCGGAGGAATTCCTGGAGGAATTTCCGGAGGAATTCCTGGAGGAACTTCCGGAGGAATTCTTGGAGGAACTTCCGAAGGAATTCCTGGAGAAACTTCCGAAGGAATACCTGGAGGTACTTCCGGAAGAATTCCTGGAGAAACTTCCGGAGGAATTCTTGGAGGAGCTTCCGAAGGAATTCCTGGAGGAACTTCCGAAGGAATACCTGGAGGAACTTCCGAAGGAATTTCTGGAGGAACTTCTGAAGGAATTTCTGGAGGAACTTCCGGAAGAATTCCTGCGGAAGTTCCTCCAAGAATTTTCCGTAAATGAATTCCTGGAGGAACTTCCGAAAGAATACCTGGAGGAACTTCCGAAGGAATTCCTGGAGGAACTTCCGAAGGAATTCCTGAAAGAACTTCGGAAGGAATTCCTGAAGGAACTTCCGCAGTAACTCTGAAAGAATTCCTGGAGGAACTTCCGAAGGAATTTCTGGACGAACTTCTGAAGGAATTTCTGGAGGAACTTCCGGAAGAATTCCTGCGGAAGTTCCTTCAAGAATTTTCCGTAAATGAATAACTGGAGGAACTTCCGAAGGAATTCCTGGAGAAACTCCCGGTGGAATTCCTGGAGGAACTTCCGGAGGAACTACAAGAGGAACTTCCGGAGGAATTCCTGGAGGAACTTCCGGAGGAATTCCTGGAGGAACTTCCGGAGGAATTCTTGGAGGAACTTCCGGAGGAATTCCTGGAGGAACTTCCGGAGGAATTCTTGGAGGAACTTCCGAAGGAATTCCCGGAGAAACTTCCGAAGGAATACCTGGAGGAACTTCCGGAAGAATTCCTGGAGAAACTTCCGGAGGAATTCTTGGAGGAACTTCCGAAGGAATTCCTGGAGGAACTTCCGAAGGAATACCTGGAGGAACTTCCGAAGGAATTCCTGAAAGAACTTCGGAAGGAATTCCTGAAGGAACTTCCGCAGTAACTCTGAAGGAACTTCCGAAAGAATTCCTGGAGGAACTTCCGAAGGAATTCCTGGAGGAACTTCCGAAGGAATTTCTGGAGGAACTTCTGAAGGAATTTCTGGAGGAACTTCCGGAAGAATTCCTGCGGAAGTTCCTTCAAGAATTTTCCGTAAATGAATAACTGGAGGAACTTCCGAAGAAATTCCTGGAGGAACTCCCGGTGGAATTCCTGGAGGAACTTCCGGAGAAATTACAAGAGGAACTTCCGGAGGAATTCCTGGAGGAACTTCCGGAGGAATTCCTGGAGGAACTTCCGGAGGAATTCCTGGAGGAACTTTCGGAGGAATTCTTGGAGGAACTTCCGAAGGAGTTCCTGAAGAAACTTCCGAAGGAATACCTGGAGGTACTTCCGGAAGAATTCCTGGAGAAACTTCCGGAGGAATTCTTGGAGGAACTTCCGAAGGAATACCTGGAGGAACTTCCGAAGGAATTTCTGGAGGAACTTCAGAAGGATTTTCTGGAGGAACTTCCGGAAGAATTCCTGCGGAAGTTCCTCCAAGAATTTTCCGTAAATGAATTCCTGGAGGAACTTCCGAAGGAATACCTGGAGGAACTTCCGAAGGAATTCCTGGAGGAACTTCCGAAGGAATTCCTGAAAGAACTTCGGAAGGAATTCCTGAAGGAACTTCCGCAGTAACTCTGAAGGAACTTCCGAAAGAATTCCTGGAGGAACTTCCGAAGGAATTTCTGGAGGAACTTCTGAAGAAATTTCTGGAGGAACTTCCGGAAGAATTCCTGCGGAAGTTCCTTCAAGAATTTTCCGTAAATGAATAACTGGAGGAACTTCCGAAGGAATTCCTGGAGGAACTCCCGGTGGAATTCCTGGAGGAACTTCCGAAGGAATTACAAGAGGAACTTCCGGAGGAATTCCTGGAGGAACTTCCGGAGGAATTCCTGGAGGAACTTCCGGAGGAATTCTTGGAGGAACTTCCGGGAGAATTCCTGGAGGAACTTCCGGAGGAATTCTTGGAGGAACTTCCGAAGGAATTCCTGGAGAAACTTCCGAAGGAATACCTGGAGGAACTTCCGGAGGAATTCTTGGAGGAACTTCCGAAGGAATTCCTGGAGGAACTTCCGAAGGAATTCCTGGAGGAACTTCCGAAGGAATTCCTGGAGGAACTTCCGAAGGAATACCTGGAGGAACTTCCGAAGGAATTTCTGGAGGAACTTCTGAAGGAATTTCTGGAGGAACTTCTGAAGGAATTTCTGGAGGAACTTCCGGAAGAATTCCTGCGGAAGTTCCTCCAAGAATTTTCCGTAAATGAATTCCTGGAGTAACTTCCGGAGGATTTGCTTGGGGAAATTCCGGTGGAATTTCTGGAGGAACTTCCGAAGGAATTCCTGGAGAAACTCCCGGTGGAATTTCTGGAGGAATTTCCGGAGGAATTACAAGAGGAACTTCAGGAGGAATTCCTGGAGGAACTTCCGGAGGAATTCTTGGAGGAACTTCCGAATGAATTCCTGGAGCAACTTCCGGAGGAATTCCTGGAGGAACTTTTAGAGGAACTTCCGGAGGAATTCTTGGATGAACTTCCGGTGGAATTCCTGGAGGAACTTCCGAAGGAATACCTGGAGGAGCTTCCGAAAGAATTCCTGGAAGAACTTCCGAAGGAATACCTGGAGGAACTTCCGGTGGAATTCGTTGAGGAACTTCCAAAGGAATTCCTGGACGAACTTCCGAAGGAATTCCTATAAGAACTTCGGAAGAAAATCCTGAAGGAACTTCCGCAGGAACTCCTGAAGGAACTTTCGGAGAAATTCATGGAGGAACTTCCGAAGGAATTTCTGGAGGAACTTCCGAAGGAATTTCTGGAGGAACTTCCGGAAGAATTGCTGCGGAAATTCCTCCAGGAATTTTCCGTAAATAATTTCCTGGAGTAACTTCCGGAGGATTTGCTTGAGGAAATTCCGGTGGAATTCCTGGAGGAACTTCCGAAGGAATTCCTGGAGGAACTCCCGGTGGAATTCCTGGAGGAACTTCCTGAGGAATTCTTGGAGGAACTTCCGAATGAATTCCTGGAGCAACTTCCGGAGGAACTTCTGGAGGAACTTCCGGAGAGATTCCTGGAGGAACTTTCGGAGGTACTTCCGAAGGAATTCCTGGAGGAACTTCCGAAGGAATTCCTGGAGGAACTTCCGAAGGAATTCCTGAAAGAACTTCGGAAGGAATTCCTGAAGGAACTTCCGCAGGAATTCCTGAAGGAACTTTCGAAGGAATTCATGGAGGAACTTCCAAAGGAGTTTCTGGAGGAACTTCCGAAGGAATTTCTGGAGGAACTTCCTAAGGAATTTTTGGAGGAACTTCCGGAGGAATTTCTGGAGGAACTTCCGGAAGAATTCCTGCGGAAGTTCCTCCAGCAATTGTCCGTAAATGAATTCCTGGAGTAACTTCCGGAGGATTTGCTAGAGGAAATTCCGGTGGAATTCCTAGAGGAACTTCCGAAGGAATTCCTGGAGGAACTCCCGATGGAATTCCTGGAGGAACTTCCGGTTGAATTCCTGGAGGAACTTCTGGTGGAATTCCTGGAGGAACTTCCGGTTGAATTCCTGGTGGAACTTCCGGAGGAATTCCTGGTGGAACTTCCGGAAGAATTCCTGGAGAAACTTCCGGATGAATTCTTGGAGGAACTTCCGAAGGAATTCCTGGAGGAACTTCCGAAGGAATTCCTGGAGGAACTTCCGAAGGAATTCCTGGAGGAACTTCCGAAGGAATTCCTGAAGGAACTTCCGAAGGAATTCCTCGAGAAACTTCCGCAGGAATTCCTGAATGAACTTCGGAAGGAATTCCTAAAGGAACTTCCGCAGGAACTCTGAAGGAACTTCCGAAGGAATTCCTGGAGGAACTTCCGAAGGAATTTCTGGAGGATTTTCTGAAGGAATTTCTGGAGGAACTTCCGGAAGAATTCCTGCGGAAGTTCCTTCAAGAATTTTCCGTAAATTAATTCCTGGAGTAACTTCCGGAGGATTTGCTTGAGGAATTTCCGGTGGAATTCCTGGAGAAAATTCCGAAGGAATTCCTGGAGGAACTACCGGTGGAATTCCTGGAGGAATTACAAGAGGAACTTCCGGAGGAATTCCTGGAAAAACTTCTGGAGGAATTCTTGGAGAAACTTCCGAATGAATTCCTGAAGCAACTTCCGGTGGAATTCCTGGAGCAACTTCCGAAAGAATTCCTGGAGAAACTTCCGAAGGAATACCTGGAGGAACTTCCGGTAGAATTCGTTGAGGAACTTCCAAAGGAATTTCTGGAGGAACTTCCGAAGGAATTCCTGAAAGAACTTCGGAAGGAATTCCTGAAGGAACTTCCGCAGGAATTTCTGGAGGAACTTCCAAAGGAATTTCTGGAGGGACTTCCGAAGGAATTTCTGGAGGAACTTCCGGAGGAATTGCTTGAGGAAATTCCGGTGGAATTCCTGGAGGAACTTCCGAAGGAATTTCTAAGGGAACTTTCGAAGGAATTTCAAGAGAAACTTCCGGAGGAATTTTTGGAGGAACTTCCGGAAGAATTCCTGCGGAAATTCCTCCAGGAATTTTCCGTAAATGATTTCCTGGAGGAACTTCCGAAGGAATTCCTGAAAGAACTTCGGAAGGAATTCCTGAAGGAACTTCCGCAGGAATTCCTGAAGGAACTTTCGGAGGATTTCATGGAGGAACTTCCGAAGGAATTTCTGGAGGAACTTTCGAAGGAATTTCTCGAGGAACTTTCGGAGGAATTTCTGGAGGAACTTCCGGAAAAATTCCTGCGGAAATTCCTCCAGGAATTTTCCGTAAATGATTTCCTGGAGTAACTTCCGGAGGATTTGCTTGAGGAAATTCTGGTGGAATTCCTGGAGGAACTTCCGAAGGAATTCCTGGAGGAACTCCCGGTGGAATTCCTGGAGGAACTTCCGGAGGAATTCCTGGAGGAACTTCCGAATGAATTCCTGAACCAACTTCCGGAGGAATTCCTGGAGGAACTTCTGGAGGAACTTTCGGAGGTACTTCCGGAGGAATTCCTGGAGAAACTTCCGGAGGAATTCCAGGAGGAACTTCCGGAGGAACTCCTGGAGGAACTTCCAGTTGAATTCCTGGAGGAACTTCCGGTTGAATTACGGAGGAACTTCTGGTGGAATTCCTGGAGGAACTTCCAGTTGAATTCCTGGAGGAACTTCCAGTTGAATTCCTGGAGGAACTTCCGGTTGAATTCCTGGTGGAACTTCCGGAGGAATTCCTGGTGGAATTCCTGGAGGAACTTCCGGAGGAATTCTTGGAGGAATTTCCGAATGAATTCCTGAAGTAACTTCCGGAGGAATTCCTGGAGGAACTTCTGGAGGATCTTCTGGAGGAACTTTCGGAGGTACTTCCGGAGGAATTTCTGGAGAAACTTCCGGAGGAATTCCTAGAGGAACTTCCGGAGGAACTCCTGGAGGAACTTCCAGTTAACTTCCTGGAAGAACTTCCGGTTGAATTCCTGGAGGAACTTCTGGTGGAATTCCTGGAGGAACTTCCAGTTGAATTCCTGGAGGAACTTCTAGTTGAATTCCTGGAGGAACTTCCGGTTGAATTCCTGGTGGAACTTCCGGAGGAATTCCTGGTGGAACTTCCGGAAGAATTCCTGGAGAAACTTCCGGATGAATTCTTGGAGGAACTTCCGAAGGAATTCCTGGGGGAACTTCCGAAGGAATACCTGGAGGAACTTCCGAAGGAATTCCTCGATGAACTTCCGCAGGAATTCCTGAAAGAACTTCGGAAGGAATTCCTAAAGGAACTTCCGCAGGAACTCTGAAGGAACTTCCGAAGGAATTCCTGGAGGAACTTCCGAAGGAATTTCTGGAGGATTTTCTGAAGGAGTTTCTGGAGGAACTTCCGGAAGAATTCCTGCGGAAGTTCCTTCAAGAATTTTCCGTAAATTAATTCCTGGAGTAACTTCCGGAAAATTTGCTTGAGGAATTTCCGGTGGAATTCCTGGAGGAACTTCCCAAGGAATTCCTGGAGGAACTACCGCTGGAATTCCTGGAGGAATTTCCGGAGGAATTACAAGAGGAACTTCCGGAGGAATTCCTGGAGAAACTTCTGGAGGAATTCTTGGAGAAACTTCCGAATGAATTCCTGAAGCAACTTACGGAGGATTTCCTGGAGGAACTTTTGGAGGAACTTCCGGAGGAACTTCCGGAGGAATTCCTGGAGGAACTTCTGGTTTAATTCCTGGAGGAACTTCCGGTTGAATTCCTGGAGGAGCTTCTGGTTGAATTCCTGGAGCAACTTCTGGTGGAATTCCTAGAGCAACTTCCGGTGGAATTCCTGGAGCAACTTCCGAAAGAATTCCTGGTGAAACTTCCGAAGGAATACCTGCACAGAAAGAAAAACCATTTATCAAATTAAAAAAACCGTTGGTTAATATGAAAAGTTGCGTTGGTTCTTTTTCGTAGAGAGTCCCGTGTGATTAAAATAAAAGTACGAAAACTTTTGTTACACCCATGCTTCAAAGGAATTTTCCGTAAATGATTTCCTGGAGTAACTTCCGGATGATTTGCTTGAGGAAATTCTGGTGGAATTCCTGAAAGAACTTCGGAAGGAATTCCTGAAGGAACTTCCGCAGGAATTCCTGGAGGAACTTCCAAAGGAATTTCTGGAGGGACTTCCGAAGGAATTTCTGGAGGAAATTCCAGTGGAATTCCTGGAGGAACTTCCGAAGGAATTCCTGGAGGAACTCCCGGTGGAATTCCTGGAAGAACTTCCGGAGGAATTACAAGAGGAACTTCCGGAGGAATTCCTGGAGGAACTTCCGGAAGAATTCCTGCGGAAGTTCCTCCAGGAATTTTCCGTAAATGAATTCCTGAAGTAACTTCCGGAGGAATTGCTGGAGGAAATTCCGGTGGAATTCCTGGTGGAACTTCCGAAGGAAGTCCTGGAGGAACTTCCGGAGGAATTCCTGGAGGAACTTCCGGAGGGATTCCTGGAGGAGCTTATGGAGGTACTTCCGGAGGAATTCCTGGAGGAACTTCTGGTGGAATTCCTGGAGGAACTTCCGTTTTGCCTTTCTCGTATACTAAGTATACGGTAAAGGCTATATGATCGCTCCAAAAACAAACTTTTTATAGAAGGCCCGGAGACCCATAGTGTTATATACCAATCGACTCAGTTCGACGAATTGAGGTGATGTCTGTGTGTGTGTGTGTGTGTGTGTATGTGTGTGTGTATGTGTGTGTGTGTGTGTGCGCAAAACTACTTAAAAAATGTCACTCATTTTTCGGGCACTTATCCTCAACCGATTTGCTCGCAACAAGTTGCATTCGACGCAGAATCCTGTCCCATTGTTTCCTATTTGAAATTGGCCAGATCGAACTATGGGATCGAAAGTTATGGCCAAAATACAAAACCATACGAAAAAATCGCGTAAAAAATGTCACTCATTTTTCGGGCACTTATCCTCAACCGATTTGCTCGCAACAAGTTGCATTCGACGCAGAATCCTGTCCCATTGTTTCCTATTTAAAATTGGCCAGATCGAACTATGGGATCGAGAGTTATGGTCGAAATACAAAATCATGCAAAAAAATCGCGTGAAAAATGTCACTCATTTTTCGGGCACTTATCTTCAACCGATTTGCTCGCAACAAGTTGCATTCGACGCAGAATCCTGTGCCATTGTTTCCTATTTGAAATTGGCCAGATCGGACTATGGGATCGAGAGGTATGGCCAAAATACAAATTCATACGAAAAAATCGCGTAAAAAATGTCACTAATTTTTCGGGCACTTATCCTCAACCGATTTGCTCGCAACAAAATGTATTCGACGCAGAATCCTGTCCCATTGTTTCCTATTTGAAATTGGCCAGATCGGACTATGGGATCGAAAGTTATGGCCAAAATACAAAATCATACGAAAAAATCGCGTGAAAAATTTCACTCATTTTTCGGGCACTTATCCTCAACCGATCTGCTCGCAACAAGTTGCATTCGACGCGGAATCCTGTCTCATTGTTTCCTATTTGAAATTGGCCAGATCGGACTATGGGATCGAGAGTTATGGCCAAAATACAAATTCATATGAAAAAATCGCGTAAAAAATGTCACTCATTTTTCGGGCACTTATCCTCAACCGATCTGCTCACAACAAATTGCATTCGACGTAGAATCCTGTCCCGTTGTTTCCTATTGAAAATTGGCCATATCGGACTATGGGATCGAAAATTATACCATTTTTGCCTTTCTCGTATACAAAGTATACGTAAAGGCTATATGTTCGCTCCAAAAACGAACTTTTTATAGGAGACCCGGAGACCCATAGTGTTATATACCGATCGACTCAGCTCGACGAATTGGAGTGATGTCTGTGTGTGTGTATGTGTGTGTGTATGTGTGTGTGTGCGCAAAAAGTCTAGCTCATTTTTCAGGCACTTATCCTTAACCGATTTGCTCGCAACAAGTTGCATTCGACACAGAATCCTGTCCCATTGTTTCCTATTGAAAATTGACCCGATCGGACTATGGGCTAAGAAGTTATGGCCAAAATACTTTTTTTCATATTAAAGCACGTTAAAAAGTCTAGCTCATTTTTTGGGCACTTATCCTTAACCGATTTGCTCGCAACAAGTTGCATTCGACACAGAATCCTGTCCCACTGTTTCTTATTGAAAATTGACCCGATCGGACTATGGGCTAAGAAGTTATGGCCAAAATACTTTTTTTCATAATAAAGCACGTTAAAAAGTCTAGCTCATTTTTTAGGCACTTATCCTCAACCGATTTGCTCGCAACAAGTTGCATTCGACACAGAATCCTGTCTCACTGTTTCCTATTAAAAATTGATTGATTAAAAAAAGATGTTATGCCCAAAATACTTTTTTTCATATTGAAACACGTTAAAAAGTCTAGCTTATTTTTTAGGCACTTATCCTCAACCGATTTGCTCGCAACAAGTTGCATTCGACACTGAATCCTGTCCCATTATTTCCTATTGAAAATTGACCCGATCGGACTATGGGCTAAGAAGTTATGGCCAAAACACTTTTTGCCTTTCTCGTATACAAAGTATACGTAAAGGCTATATGTTCGCTCCAAAAACGAACTTTTTATAGAAGACCCGGAGACCCATAGTGTTATATACCGATCGACTCAGCTCGACGAATTGGAGTGATGTCTGTGTGTGTGTATGTGTGTGTATGTGTGTGTATGTGTGTGTGTATGTATGTGTATGTTTGTGTGTGCGCAAAAAGTCTAGCTCATTTTTCAGGCACTTATCCTTAACCGATTTGCTCGCAACAAGTTGCATTCGACACAGAATCCTGTCCCATTGTTTCCTATTGAAAATTGACCCGATCGGACTATGGGCTAAGAAGTTATGGCCAAAATACTTTTTTTCATATTGAAGCACGTTAAAAAGTCTAGCTCATTTTTTGGGCATTTATCCTTAACCGATTTGCTCGCAACAAGTTGCATTCGACACAGAATCCTGTCCCACTGTTTCTTATTGAAAATTGACCCGATCGGACTATGGGCTAAGAAGTTATGGCCAAAATACTTTTTTTCATAATAAAGCACGTTAAAAAGTCTAGCTCATTTTTTAGGCACTTATCCTCAACCGATTTGCTCGCAACAAGTTGCATTCGACACAGAATCCTGTCTCACTGTTTCCTATTGAAAATTGATCCGATCGGACTATGGGCTAAGATGTTATGGCCAAAATACTTTTTTTCATATTGAAACACGTTAAAAAGTCTAGCTCATTTTTTAGGCACTTATCCTCAACCGATTTGCTCGCAACAAGTTGCATTCGACACTGAATCCTGTCCCATTGTTTCCTATTGAAAATTGACCCGATCGGACTATGGGCTAAGAAGTTATGGCCAAAACACTTTTTGCCTTTCTCGTATACAAAGTATACGTAAAGGCTATATGTTCGCTCCAAAAACGAACTTTTTATAGAAGACCCGGAGACCCATAGTGTTATATACCGATCGACTCAGCTCGACGAACTGGAGTGATGTCTGTGTGTGTGCGCAAAAAGTCTAGCTCACTTTTTGGGCATTTATCCTCAACCGATTTGCTTGCAACAAGTTGCATTCGACGCAGAATCCTGTCCCATTGTTTCCTATTGAAAATTGAGCCGATCGGACTATGGGCTTAGAAGTTATGGCCAAAATACTTTTTTTCATAAAAAAGCACATTAAAAAATCTAGCTCACTTTTTGGGCACTTATTCTCAACCGATTTGCTCGCAACAAGTTGCATTCGACGCAGAATCCTTTTCCATTGTTTCCTATTGAAAACTGACCCGATCGGACTATGGGCTTAGAAGCTATGGCCAAAATACTTTTTGCCTTTCTCGTATACAAAGTATACGTAAAGGCTATATGTTCGCTCCAAAAACGAACTTTTTATAGGAGACCCGGAGACCCATAGTGTTATATACCGATCGACTCAGCTCGACGAATTGGAGTGATGTCTGTGTGTGTGTGCGCGCAAAAAGTCTAGCTCATTTTTCAGGCACTTATCCTTAACCGATTTGCTCGCAACAAGTTGCATTCGACACAGAATCCTGTCCCATTGTTTCCTATTGAAAATTGACCCGATCGGACTATGGGCTAAGAAGTTATGGCCAAAATACTTTTTTTCATATTAAAGCACGTTAAAAAGTCTAGCTCATTTTTTAGGCACTTATTCTTAACCGATTTGCTCGCAACAAGTTGCATTCGACACAGAATCCTGTCCCATTGTTTCCTATTGAAAATTGACCCGATCGGACTATGGGCTAAGAAGTTATGGCCAAAATACTTTTTTTCATATTAAAGCACGTTAAAAAGTCTAGCTCATTTTTTAGGCACTTATTCTTAACCGATTTGCTCGCAACAAGTTGCATTCGACACTGAATCCTGTCCCATTGTTTCCTATTGAAAATTGACCCGATCGGACTATGCGCTAAGAAGTTATGGCCAAAACACTTTTTGCCATTCTCGTATACAAAGTATACGTAAAGGCTATATGTTCGCTCCAAAAACGAACTTTTTATAGGAGACCCGTAGACCCATAGTGTTATATACCGATCGACTCAGCTCGACGAATTGGAGTGATGTCTGTGTGTGTGTATGTGTGTGTGTGCGCAAAAAATCTAGCTCACTTTTTGGGCACTTATTCTCAACCGATTTGCTCGCAACAAGTTGCATTCGACGCAGAATCCTATCCCATTGTTTCCTATTGAAAACTGACCCGATCGGACTATGGGCTTAGAAGCTATGGCCAAAATACTTTTTTTCATAAAAAATCACATTAAAAAGTCTAGCTCACTTTTTGGGAACTTATTCTCAACCGATTTGCTCGCAACAAGTTGCATTCGATGCAGAATCCTGTGTCCCATTGTTTCCTATTGAAAATTGACCCGATCGGACTATGGGCTTAGAAGTTATGACCAAAATTCTTTTTGCCTTTCTTGTATACAAAGTATACTTAAAGGCTATATGTTCGCTCCAAAAACGAACTTTTTATAGGAGGTCCGTAGACTCATAGTGTTATATACTGATCGACTCAGCTCGACGAATTAAAGTGATGTCGGTGTGTGTATATGTGTGCGCAAAATAATCTCACTGATTTTTCAGGAACTTATCCTTGAGCTTAACCATTTCATTTCTTAGGCATTTATCCTCAACCGATTTGCTCGCAACAAGTTGCATCGTATCGAAAACCGGCCCAGTCGGACTATGGGCTTCGGAGTTATGGCCAGTTTTTACAAGAAAAATTCTTATTCTCTATTTAGGCACTTACTCTCGGCCGATTTACTCGCAACATTCGACGCAGAATCATGTCCCATTGTTTCCTATTAAAAATTGGTCGGATCGGACTATGGGCTCAGAAGTTATGGCCAAAATACTTTTTTTCATACCAAAAGTGCGAAGGAATTACTCACTCACAAGAAACGAGAAAGGCACTATCACTGCTAGGTGGATTAATCTGGGTTTTTTTTTTTAATCTTTATTAACGTGATTTTTTTAGGAACTTCCGGTTGGATTCCTGGAGGAACTTTTGGTTGAATTCCTGGAGGAACTTCCGGTGGAATTCCTGGAGGAAGTTCTGGAACAATTTCTGGTGGAACGTGTGATAGAACTCCTGGAGCAATTTCTGCTGCAACTCCTGACGCAATTGCTGGTGGAACCCTTGGAGAAATTTCTGGTGAAACGTGTGATGGGACTCATGGAGTAATTTCTGTTGCAATTCCTGGTGGAACTCCTTAAGCAATTCTTGGCGAAACTCCTGGAGGAATTCTTGTTAAAATTCCTGGTGGATCTCCTTGAGCAATTTCTGGTGGAACATGTTATGGAACTCCTGAAACCATTTCTGGTAAGGGAAGATCCATTATTTACGTAACGCCAAAATTTGCCATTTCCAAAGACCCCCCCCCACTCCCCCCTATGTCACACTTTTTGTATGAATTATTGAAAATTTTTGTATGGATTTTCACACTTCGGTGAACTCCCCCCTCTAAGCGTTACGTATTTTGTGGAAGTTCCCTAATACGTGTGATTGAACTCCTGGAGCAATCTCTGTTGCAACTCCTGAAGCAATTCCTGGTGGAACTCCTGGAGAAATTTCTAATGAATTGTGTGATGGAACTCTTGAAGCAATTCCTGGTGGAATTCCCGGAAGAAAATTGGAGAAATTTCTGGTCAAAAGTGTGTTGGAACTCCTGTAGCAGTTTCTGTTGCAACTCCTTCAGCAATTTCTGGTGGAGCTATTGGAGAAATTTCTGGTGAAACATGTGATGGAACTCGTGGATAATTTCTATTGAACTTCCTGAATTCCTGGAAGAATGCTTGGTGCTATGCCTGGTGGATCTCCTGGAGCAATTTCTGTTGGAACTCCTGAAGCAATTCTTGTCAGAACTCCTGGAGGAATTCTTGGTGCGATTCCTGGTGGAACATGTGTTGGAACTCCTGGAGCAATTTCTGTTGTAACTCCTGAAGCAATTGCTGGTGGAACTCCTGGAGTTATTTCTGTTGCAACTCCTGAAGCAATTCCTTGTGAAATTCCTGAATCAATTCTTGGTGGATCTCCTGGAGCAATTTCTGTTGGAACTCTTCGAGCAATTATTGGCGGAGCTCCTGGAAAAAATCTTGGTGCAATTCCTGGTGGAACGTGTTATGAAACTCCAGAAGCAATTCATGGTGAAACGCTTGTGACAATGGCGTTTTCGGTGAAGTGAAAAGTATACCAGTGGCCCTTTCTGAAATTTCGACAGCATGGACATTAATAGGGAAGGACCGGACAGTTTTGGGGGTTTTCGAGCGAAAAATGTTGCATACAATTTACTTCTTCTTCTTCTTATTGGCATTACATCCCCCACTGGGCCATTGCCGCCTCGCTGCTTAGTGTCCATTCAGCGCTTCCTACAGCTATTAACCGCGAGGTTTCTAAGCCAAGTTTCCACTTTTCTTCTTATTATTATTGGCATTACATCCCCACACTGGGACAGAGCCGCCTCGCAGCTTAGTGTTCATTAAGCACTTCCACAGTTATTAACTGCGAGGTTTCTAAGCCAAGTTACCATTTTTGCATTCGTATATCATGAGGCTAACACGATGATACTTTTATGCCCAGGGAAGTCGAGACAATTTCCAATCCGAAAATTGTCTAAACTGGCACCGGGAATCGAACCCAGCCACCCTCAGCATGGTCTTGCTTTGTAGCCGCGCGTCTTACCGCACGGCTAAGGAGGGCCCCTAGTTTCCACTTTTGCATTCTTATATCATAAGGCAAACACGATGATACTTTTATGCTCAGGGAGGTCGAGACAATTTCCAAACCGAAAATAGCTTAGACCGGCACCGGGAATCGAACCCAGCCACCCTCAGCATGGTCTTGCTTTATAACCGCGCATTTTACCGCTAGGCTACCGCTGCATACAATACTAGGTAAAAAACCAGCAACTGGTGTGTGACACAGACGCATGAATTACGAGCTGTATGCGGTGTTCAAAGAATAAAATATTGTGAATAAAATTAAATACCCCAGACTTCAGTGGGCTGCTCACTTAGTGCGAATGTTGGAAGAATGAATAGCGAATATTTACCAGAGAACCGGATAGACGCCGGCGACTTCGTGGAAGACCATGGACACGCTGGCTGCATGAGATGGAATCGGACCTGGGACTGGAGGAAGATCGCCCAAGACAGTCGATGGTGGAGCTCTACAATACGCTAGGCATAAGTGTATCGACGGTGTAGCCAACCAGGTGTTTAGGTAGGTATCATAAAGGACATACTATTGATTGTTGGAGAAGCTGGTTTTAAAGTGAAATTTCCCTGTTTCCTTCTTTCTTTACAGATCATTACATATGAATCTTTACAGATCATATATAAACTTCAGAAGCGATTTTCAACTAATGGTCGACTTGATATTATTATGGTACTTCAAGTAGGGACATTTTGTCAATGCGCTGTACACTATTCTTTAAAATATTGTTTTCTCTGTCTATAGAATTCTTCTGCAATTGTTGATTTCAACTATGTCGAATGAACACGGTGAGGGCGTCGTTGAAGTCTTTGGCCCGATGTCATTATCTTACAAACAGATCAGTAGAAAACATTTCCAACCAAATGGACAAATGCATTTAATATTACTGTTAACGAAGCAAAAATGCAGATACATGTATTTTATATTTTAAATGGAAGTCAAAGATTGAATTTCAAAAAAAGAAGAAAAATGAGCAAGTGTAGTTATACGAACACAGTTATTTTCATGAATTGCAACACAAAAAAAAGCTAAATATTCAAATTTATCTGTAAAATGTTTCTAACAAAATATTTACAATAAATAATTTTTTAAATCGATAAATAACATGTGTTTTGACTTCGTTTTTCTTAACCTAGTTTGTTTGCTTACCTTCAAAATAAATACGGGAAATTGATCAACCTCTAACTTGTCCACATGTTAAGGTGATAGCGGGCTATCGACCACGATAAAAGCTTTCAAGCAGGTCACAGGGCACAGAAGCACTAAGGGCCGATGCTCACGTAGCAGTTTTCCAAGCCCCGTGAACGCAGCGTCCTTTAAACACCACGTGCACGAAACACAAAAACACAAAAGTTCAACTCCATGGATGCAGTGGTTCTACGCCCCAACAAAAAAAACACCACATACACGCAGCGTTGGTAAGACGTTAGGTACGTGGGCATCGCCCCCAGATTCATGAATGAGAAGTTTCTTTTATCAATATCTCAACGATGTAAGGTAGAAAATCCTGGATTATATTGAAAAAGCGTCATAAGTGACTGGGCCTCTAAAGAATAGTCTTTTAGTGACCGACCCGAAAAAAGTTACCGAGTTCGAATTAGACGTTCTAAGTTTTTCAAAATATTCTGCTATTTGGTTAATTGTTTTACGAGGCCAACAACACCTGATTCAAATTCCCCCATCCTCATACAAATAGTTCACAATCAAATTGCTATCCAATTATGTCCAAATCATGCGTTTCAAATTCTCCAAATTGTACGCCTTGTACAAATGCGACAGTAAATACTTTTTTTATATCACAATAGTTCATCTTTGAGTGATAAAACGGCCTACGAATACATCCCGGGAGTGTGTGATGACGCATTCGTTACTGCAGTACTCATCTTACCACTCACTCGGAACTAACGATCCCCAGGTTTTGTCATCCTTGCCGTATACATTGCTGGGGAGGGACGTTCTGCCGCGGTGGGCTGCCGGAGAGCGGCAAAGCAACCTGATAGGGAGTCATGTGACCACTTGGTTGTTACTGCTGCTGCGTCGGATAGTCAGAAACCTGAAGGTGTTGCTGATTGTGTGACATCTGTTGATTCATGTAGTGTGATTGCGGTAGGGTCATTTCCGTATTCATCATTCCGTTCATGTTTGCATAGGTAATGTAGTGATTTTCTTGCTGCTGTGACATTAAAATCTGCTGCTACTGGACCATCATATGCTGCTACTATTGTTACTTGGTGGTGGCTATATCGGGTTCATCTACAAATGGTGTGGTGACGGCTAAGCTTGCCCGGATGCATCGGTAGTTGCGTTTACATCATGGTCTGCGAATTGTACGATGACACGTACGGCGATGGATAGCTTTTCGGCTGCGGCGGCATCAGGACTCCTTAGCCCGGTATTGCCATGTGGGGGCTTACCCGGTTAAACGTACTAGGGGTGATGGTTACGAGTGGTTCACCAAATGATTACTCTGCTTATGGGTGGAATGCCGCTGGGGCGGTGGGGTTGTTGAGTACATTGGCTGCTGCTGCTAGTTTTCTTTTCTGTCTCGATCGTAGGCTATCCTAGAAATAAACATAATACTTTTAAAAAATACCACATTTGAAAAAGCGGGCTACTGTGTTTCCAGGTGGTAGCAAACACAATCTTCTATATTTTCAGAGATTTTCAGCTAGGTCTTAGAAAGTGACTGATCAACAATGCAGGTGACGGTGATGAAAGGGACAATTTCGACCTGTGCTGGAGTATCGGAAGGGTTTAAACTATTCGCAACAGGTACTTCGTCTACTCCTGGCACCGGCTTCAGAATCGTTATGCTATCAGCAGGACTGTTCTTAATTTCTCAGTTTTTCATATCACTTCCTTTACCCGATAATAAGAGTAAACTAACCGGTTATCGTTCCTAATAAAAATTACAATTACACTGATCGATATGCAGTTCCATATCCCATAGCGTCAATGCCGTGGCGATTAATGCAAAGTAGTGGAGTGCGCAATTTCTTCCCGGATGGCGTAATATAATACATTTTACCCTTATTTTTGCTGTTGCTATCAAGATTTGGAATAATTGGCAGCAGTCATCGCCAACGTTGTCTTTCCGCTTAGTTCACTAATTTCAGCGCCACTTTCAACCGCCGGTATAGCCCCGAAGTCCATCAAACCGAATTCCATTTCGATGTTTTCCTGCTTTTGTGTTACTGTTGCCGTCCCTGTTACTGTCCCTACTCCTGGCGCAACAGCAGAATCGCGCCCCACCGATGGGATTGGTGATCCGATTGGTAGCAGTGGCTTCGAGGAGGTAACCACAATGAATTTTTGATGTTTTTTCTGGGCGAGCCTCAATCTCCATTTCCACTGTGGATAATGTCCTCGTCGAATGCAGCGAAATCGTCTTCATCCTCTTCATCACTATCACACTTTAACAGACTACCGTCTCCGGGATCTTTTCCTTCTGTGCTGCTACGTTCCACTTCTCCGGACACTCCGAGCGATTTCTGTTGGCACTGGTCTTGGAATGTTTACATCCAACTGTCACCAAAGATGGATTGACATTGGTATTAGTGAAAAAGTATGCGCTCACCACTACATTAACATGATTTCTATCGGCTCACAAAATTAGGGTCTCGCCGACATTTCTCACCAACACGAACGCAGGGTCGTGGTTGCAAACAATCCCATTTGATTTTGCCGTGACAGCTGCTCGTGGTTGCAAACAAACCGAGTAAAAGTGTGAGTGAAACGTGCGTGTACGTACACGATCGCTGAAAGCCTAATGACTCACGTTAGGGTAAGGTTACACTAATGTTACCTAACGCAGACGTCTGAAATCAGCAAACGCCTAACACGATGTTGCAATATAGCGTGATTTTAGTCGAGGTTTACCCTAACGTGAATCATTTTCTTAGGCTCATGAGGTAACATGTTACCCTAAAGTTCGGGTCATGTTAGGCTCATTCTCCTTACTCCCAGTAAGGAGAATGAGCCTAACATAACCCGAACTTTAGGGTAACATGTTACCTCATGAGCCTAAGAAAATGATTCACGTTAGGGTAAACCTCGACTAAAATTACGCTATATTGCAACATCGTGTTAGGCGTTTGCTGATTTCAAACGTCTGCGTTAGGGTAACATTAGTGTAACCTTACCCTAACGTGAGTCATTTCAGTGAGTCGACCAAAATAGTGCATGTAGTAGTGAGTTGTATACAGCACATAATTTGTGTTCACTAATCCAACGGCAAGTCTCCTCAATGACAGTTCGCGGTAAACAATCCAAAAAATAAGCTCGATCAGCTCTATCCACAAATCGCAAAAAGTGAACTGTTACAACACCATAGATAATAAAAATTAAATTAAAAGGATTGAACAGACATACTACTCACAAGGTAAGAGAATTCATCAGTTGTATATGTCGTGACCGGTCCTAGTCACTAACCGTTGCATCAACAACATAAATGTTGTTGATGTTCATCGACGCTCCGATTAGCCTTGTAGGGTGCCACCCACTACTCGGCATCGAAGCGGATGCTCGCTGCTACCTCCGATGAGTCATTCCGGTATTGGCAGAGGGCGGTGCCACCGTGGAGGGTCTGAGGAGGTGCCGGTTGAAGTAAAGATGGACGGCCCTACCCTGACCCGCGTCATCAAATCTGTGATGGCGAACCACGAAGAACGCGGTGGTCACACGATGGAAGTAGTCACGGAAGTATCCGACGTGATTATGTCCTTCCTAGACAACCGGGTTAACTACAGCAAGGACTTGAAACTTGCTGTACAGGCACTCTGTGCCCTAGTAGTTGAGGCCAAAACGGAGTGGAGGTCCCTACTAGAGGCCAGTAAGAGTGCAGAGAAGGAGCTCCGCAAACTCGTCAAGGAGCGGAAGCAGGCGGATAAGGATAAAGAGGAGGCGGAATTGAAAATCCGTCTCTTGTCCGAGGGTAAACGACTGGCGGAGAGCCAGGTCGAGGAACTCCGCAAGAGGATGGCTGTAACGGGAGCGACCCCGAAGCTGAGTAAGGTTACGCAGGAGGCGAACCTGAAAACAGCTGTCGAGAATTCCGCAGCCCCGAAGTCAGCGAGAAGGAAGAAGGTCGAGCGAAAGGATGGCCATCTCAAGCCGTTGAACCCAGTGCCTCCACCAGTGAGGACCACTGAAGCTCGCCGGGAGGAAGACTTACCCTGGAGGGAAGTCGTGAACCCCAAGAAGGCGAGACGACAACGACAGCAGACCGCAGAGAAAGCGGCAGGCGGAGCGATACGCGCCACCGTTAAGAAGGGTAGAGCCCAGAAGACGACAGGTGAACCTTCCAATGTCGGTGGTAGGCGTAAAGATAGAGGTGAGGCGATTATCGTCAGTACTGACGACAAGAGCTACGCCGAAGTCTTGAAGGCCATGAGAGTTAATGACAAACTCACTGGCCTAGGAGAGGATGTCAACTGCATCCGAAGGACGCGGAGAGGCGAGATGATTCTCGTCTTGAAGCGGGATGCTGCTCAGAAGAGTTCTGAGTACAAAAGTTGACAGAGGAAGTCCTGGGCGATGGGGTTCAAGTAAGAGCCCTATGTCCAGTTTCGAACATCCAGTGCAAGGGCCTGGATGAAGTAACCGAGGCTCGAGACCTGGTCGACGCACTGAGAGATCAGTGCAATGTCGAGATCCAGGAATCTACGGTTCGGTTACGCAAAGCTTCGCGGAATGCAGGTTGCTCCATTCTAAGTACCTCAGGCTCAGCCCAAGAAGGTAATGGATAGGACTAAACTGAAAGTGGGTTGGTCGGTATGTCCGCTAAGCATAAGCCAACGACTTCAGGCCTGCTTCAGGTGTCTTTGCAACGGTCATAAGTCTTATGAATGTAAATGCCCTAATCGCAGTAAGCTAAACCGTAGGTGTGGAGCTGAAGGCCACCAAGCTCGCACCTGTCAGGCTGCACCGAGGTGTCTGATCTGTCCCACGGGTACAAACAACAGACACCTCACCGGTGTCCAGGCTTGTCCGGCCTCTAGAAGGATCCAGACACGCAGGTAACACAGCTTAACCTGAACCACTGCGAGGCGGCCCAATTGCTGCTACAACAGTCGGTTACTGAGTGTAAAGCTGATGTAGCCTTGCTGTCCGATCCTTACCGCATCCCTGCCGGTAACGGTAGTTGGATTGCGGATAAGTCCCAGATGGTGGCCATCTGGACTTGCGGGCGATATCCCATCCAGGAGATAATATCATCACCTGACGATGAGGGTTTCGTTATAGCAAAGGTAAACGGTGTTTACTTTTGTAGCTGCTACTGTCCTCCCAGGTGGAGTATAGTGCAGTTTACTAGGGTAGTAGATATTCTTGCAGCAAGACTAACTGGCTTAAAACCGTTAGTTGTAGCAGGCGACTTCAATGCGTGGGCAGTGGACTGGGGATCCCGGTTCACAAACGCTAGAGGTCATACCCTGCTAGAGTCGCTAGCGGTACTAAACGTAGTCCTGCTGAACGAAGGCCAAGTGCCAACGTTCAGGGGACCCAGCGGTGATTCATGCATCGATGTGACCTTCTGCAGCGCGGGATGGACGGTGGAGCCAGAATGGGAGGTTCATGAGGGCATACCTCCAGCGATCATCAGGAAATCCGTTTTATGATCCGGTATACCCCGTAGCAACCACAAGGCGGATCGGCAAAGCCGATCTAGGATGGCGCACCTCGCAGTTCAACCCAGAACTCATGGAAGAATCACTACGATGGGAGACGCGAACAACGGGATTAAGTGGCGACGAGTTAATCGATGTACTAACCCGTGCATGCGATGTGACGATGCCTAGGAGGACCAAACCCCCCGGAAATCGGCAACCTGCGTACTGGTGGACTGACACAATTGCGGACCTTCGTAGAACCTGCCTTAGAGCAAAGAGAAGGCTGCGACGTGCCAGGACAGACGCTGAAAAGGTCGAGAGACGCAGGGTGTTCCAGACAGCGAGCAGAGCTCTGAACTACGAGATTAAATGTAGTAAGAGAGCCTGCTTCGAGCGGCTGTGCAGGATGGCAAACGATAATCCATGGGGAGATGCATACAGGATGGTGATGGCTAGGACTAATAGCACGCCACCTGAGAAATCTCCGGGGATGTTGGCCAAAATAGTAGACGGGTTGTTTCCGAGGCATGAATCATCGAACTGGCCCGCTACACCATACGAGTCAGCTGACGTGGTACCGCTAGTGACTAACGAAGAGCTTATCGTAGCAGCAAGAAAACTTAAGCTCAATAAGGCGCCAGGCCCGGATGGTATTCCAAACCTGGCCCTTAAACACGCCATTCTTGCCAATCCAGATATGTTCAGGAGCTGCCTCCAGAGATGCATGGACGAAGGAAACTTCCCAGATCGATGGAAACGGCAGAAATTGGTGCTATTACCGAAGCCTGGCAAACAGCCGGGGATCCTTCGGCATACAGACCAATTTGCCTACTCGACACAGCTGGAAAGCTGCTAGAGAGGGTCATTCTGAATAGATTGTCGGCCTATACAGAGTGTGCTGGTGGCTTATCTAGCAATCAGTATGGCTTCCGTAAGGGCCGTTCTACCATCGAAGCAATTCGAGCGGTAACGGATACGGCCAAGATAGCGAGAGGTTTAAACAGAAGAGGTATTAGGTACTGCGCGTTGATTACACTTGATGTAAAAACGCGTTTAACAATGCTAGCTGGGCAGCAATTGCTGACTCCCTGCACCGATTGAGAGTTCCGGATTACCTGTGCAGGATACTGAAAAGCTATTTTCAGAATAGGGTGTTGTTATACGACACTGATGCTGGTCAAAAGTCGATCGTAGTGTCCGCGGGTGTTCCACAGGGATCGATCCTCGGACCGGTTCTGTGGAATATTATGTACGACGGAGTATTGCGCTTAAGTCTCCCGGCCGGAGTAAAGATAGAAGGCTTCGCGGATGACGTAATGCTAGAAGTAGCAGGTGACACTCTCGACGAAGTCGAACTGAAGGCTTCATACGCGATTGGCAGAGTGGAGGAATGGCTCAACTCGAGACGGTTATCCCTTGCACACCAAAAGACGGAAGTCGTGGTAGTGCATAACCGTCATGGGTTGCAACAGGCTAGGATAAGAGTAGGGACCTGCACAGTTAACTCCGTGAGGTCTCTCAAGCATCTGGGCGTGATGATCGATGATAAGCTCAATTTTACGAGCCACGTCGATTATGCATGTCAGCGGGCTTCATTGGCGATAAAATCTTTATCACGAATGATGTCCAACAGATCGGCGGTGCATAGTCAAGTGCGTAGGCTGATAGCTGGCGTAGCATTGTCTATCATCCGTTATGGCGTGCCGGCATGGGCCGTAGCACTAAAAGCCGAGTACAATGTAAAGAAATTGATCAGAGTACACCGGCTGATGTGCTTACGTGTCGCGAGCGCATATCGCACCATATCATATGAGGCGGTGTGCGTTATAGCTGGAATGATGCCGATTGACACACTCCTAGAGGAGGATGTGGAGTGCTACAACGAAAGGGACTCGGTGCAAGTGCGACGTGTCAAGAGAGCAGCTTCGTTGCTCAAATGGCAAAGAGCATGGGACACCGCAGTCAAAGGTCGTTGGACCCACAGACTGATTCCAGATGTGTCCAACTGGGTTGATAGGAAGCATGGTCAAGTCAACTTCCACCTAACACAGGTGTTGTCTGAACATGGCTGCTTTAAGAAATTCCTACACAGGTTTGGCTTCGCAGATTCTGCGGAGTGTCCTGAATGTGTAGGTGAGGTAGAATCGGCAGAGCATGTGATGTTCGCATGCCCGCGATTCGAGGTAGAACGCAATACCATGCTGCTTATTAGTGGTATGGATACAACCCCGGACAACCTCGTCGAGAGGATATGGAATGCGGTGAACACAGCATCTCAACAGATCATGTCGAAACTGCAGCGGTGGTGGCGTCTTGAACAAAACCAACGAGTGCAGTAAGGGCACCTGTGATGCAGTGAACACCTTGCTCACCCCGACAACCAACATGTCGCGGGTGGGCTGCGGGGACCTCAGTATGTAGATATAGAGGTCATTGCGGTTCACGCGCGGTGGTTGTTGTCGGGGTGCTCGTCTCCAACGTGAGATTATGATACGGACCGTTAAGTTACTATCATAGCTTGCGATCGACGGGTGGTGAGGTAGCCACCCTTGAAGTCGATGTTGTGTGTATTGACGTCAAGTGCGTTAGCATAGGCGTGAGCGTTCTCAATAGTCCCCCCCTGATGTATTGCTTAATTGCGGGCCGGGGGTACGGACTGGCGAAAGGGTTTTGGTTTTAGTGGGTCGGGTAAGAGTTACATGACATACCCATCCCCACACTACCTGAGTACCTCCTCAGGTGTCTGGTTGCAGATTTCCGTTTACCCTTGCTCAAGAAAAAAAAAGAAAAAAAAAAAAAGGGCGGTGCCACCCGCTTACTCACCACCGGAATGTCATCGGGAAATCCTTCGGATCCACTCCTGTGGATCCTAGAATGGGCCGCCTTGGCCCGTCGATGGTCCTACTGCTGGATGTGGTTCAACACATCGGCCAAAAATTCAAATCAATTGAACCATTTTACTCATATTTATGGACATATGAGACATGGTTCGTTAGTGATGAGTCAACACCCCGTTCGTGCCATTCATACCCTGTTGCCATATTTTACCATTAATGCCTTCAAGTTCATTATGTGCAATATTATTGCCTACTTTTTGGCGAATTATCAGTAATACGCATTGAGCTTTCATAGCTTGGTTACATCGCATGTTCAAGAATTTGTGATATGCGCAGATTCATAAAGTGCCTTGTATGTACTTTTTGTGTCAGAACATTTAAATATTTCTTTTTGTGTAACTTTAATTTCTTATTATTTTTTTTTAATAACCTCATTGCTATCACTACAATCCCGCTCACCTCTACTCTCTAATATAATAATATAATAATATTTAGCAATATAATAATATTTAATATTTAATCAAAATTTCATCCTTTTGAAATAACATTAAACTCGAATCCAGTCCAAATGCTTTACAAATTCGCATGATATTCACATCCATCTATCCAATGCTTTTGCGGTCGAACTCTTGTGTTTCCAGGATCTCCAGGATCCAGCATATTAGCAGTTCATTTCCAAATTGAATATCCAATATTATACAACAAATCCAAAAAAACAGTTCAAAGCTAAGTCTAATACTAATCCAATCTCATTCCATCCAAAACCAAAATTCAGTCCAAATCCAAGCCAAAAACATTCCAATTCATTCCAAATTCAATCTAATCCATTCCAAATCCAATCCAAATCGAATTCAAATCCAATTAAAATTCAATCTTAATCTAATCTAAATCCAATACAAATCCAATCCAAATCCTAGTCACATGCAAAAAAAAATCAATCATATGCAATAAAAAATTCAATCAAAATACATAACAAATCCAATCTAAACCCTATTCACCTTCAATCAAAATCCAATCCAATCGATAATTCAGTTCAATCCAAATCCAATCTACACCTAATCAAAATTCAATCCAAATTCAGTTAAAAGTCAATCCAAACCAAATCCAATCCAAATCCTAATCACTTCCAATCAAAATCTAATCAAAATAAAAAATTCAATCAATATTCAACCCAATCTAAATCCAATTAAATTGCAATCTAATTCCAAATCAAATTCAAATCCATTACACATCTGTTTCTAACTCGATCCAATCTTAATCTAATCAAAACGCAATCTAAATCAAATTCAAATCCAATCCAACTCCAATATAAAACCAATCCAAATTCAATCTAAATCCAATTCGATTTCATGGCAAATCTAATCCAAATCCAATTGAAATCTAGTCCAACCTCAATCCGAATCCAAATTCAATAGGAATTCAATCCAAATCCAATCCAAATTTATACCAATCAAAACTCAATCCAAATCCAATCCAAATCCAGTCCAAATCCAGTTCAAATCCATTCCAAAACCAATCCAAATTCAATCCAAATCCCATCCAAATCCAATCCAAATCCAATCCAAATCCTATCCCAATTCATTCCAAATCCAATCCAAAACCAATCCAGATCCAATCTAAATACCATCCAAATCCAATTCAAATCCAATCCAATCCAAAAATAAAACCAACCCATATTCAACTCAATCTGAATCCCATTAAATTGCAATCCAAATCTAATTCGAATGCTATCTAAATCGAATTCGAATTAAACACAACTACAATTCAAATCCATTCCAAATACAAAGCCCATTCAAATATATTCCAAATTCAAACCAATTTAAATCCAATTCAAGAGCAATTCAATTCCAGTTTAAATTCAATCCAGTCAAAATCCAATTCAAATCTAGTCCAGCTCCAATGCAATCCGAATCAAATCGGATTTCAATTTCAATCCAATCAATATAAATCTAATCCTAATTCAATGCACATCCAATCCAAATCCAGTCCAAATTTAACCCAAATCCAATATGATTTCAATGCAAATACAAACTAAATCTAATCCAAATAAAAAAACCTATTCAAATCTATTTTAAATTCAATCCAATTTAAATCCAATCCAAATCCAACTCAAATCAATGCAACTCCAATCCAAATTTGATCTAAATCCAATCCGATTTCAATGCAAATACAAATCCAATCAAATTTAAATCCAGATGAAATCCAAAATGAATCTTATTAAAATCCAATCTAAGTATATTCCAAATTCAATCCAAATCCAAATCTAATGCAAATACACTGCAAATCCAATCCAAATCCTATTCAATCCTAATCCAATCTAAACTCGATCCAAATCTATTCCACATTTAATCCAATCCAAATCCAATCGGAATCTAATCGGAGCTTAATCCAAGTCCAATCTAAATCCAATCCACATTTCATGAAATTCCAATGCAAATGCAAATCTTATTAAAATCTATTCCAAAGCCAATCCAATCTAAACCTGATCAAAGTTCAATCAAAATTCAATTGAAATTCAACTCAACTCCAATTCCAATCAAAATCCAGTTCATATCCAATTCAACTCCAATCTGAATCCAAGCTAAATCCGATCCAAATGCAGTCTAAATGCAATAAAAATCCAATCCGATTTCAATGCAAATACAATCCAAATCTAAATCAAATCCAATCCAGATCTAAATTAAATACAGTGCAAATCCAATACAAATCCATTCAAATCGAATCCAAATCTAATCTAATGAAAATCCAATCCGATTTCAATGCACATACAATTCAAATACACATTCAAATCCAATGCCAATGTAAATCTTATTCAAATATATTCCAAACTCAATCCAATCTAAACCTGTTCAAAATCCAATTCAAATTCAATCCAACTCCAATCCAAATGCATTCTAAATCCAATTCACATCCTATTCAACTCCAATCTAAATCCAAGTTAAATCCAAATGCAATCTAAATTCAATCCAAATCCAATCCGATTTCAATACAAGTACAATATAAATCTAATTCAAATCTGTTCCAAATATAATCCAATCTAAATCCAATCTAGATCCATTCAAATCGAATCCAAATCTAATCGAAATCCATTCAAATTGAATCCAAATCTAATCGAAATCCAATCCGATTTCAATGCACGCAATTCAAATACAAATCAAATTCAAATCTATTTAGCTTCAATCCAATCTGAATCCAATTCAAATCCAATATAATTCTAATCCGATTGCAATGCTAATACAATCCAAATCCAGATACAAATCAAATTCAAATCTATTCCAAATTCAATCCAATCTACATGCAAACTAAATCCAATTCAACTCCAATCTAAATTCAAACCTAATGGAATTCAAATCTAATCCAAATCCAATCCAGATCCAATCAAACCGAATCGTGCAAATACAATTAAAATCCATTCAAATCGAATCCAAATCTAATCGAATGAAAATCGTATCCGATTTCAATGCACATACAATTCCAATACAAACCCAATTCAAATCTATTTCAAATTCAATCCAATCTAAATCGAATTCAAATCCAATCCAAGTTCAATTCAAATGTAATCCAAATCCGATCTAAACCTTATCCGATTTCAATGCAAATACAATTCAAATCCAATCCATATACCAAACAAATTCAAATCTATTCCAAATTCAAACCAATCTAAATGAAATCCAAATCAACTTCAATCTAAATCCAATCCAAATGCAATCCAAATCGAATCCGATTTCAATGCAAATACAATCCAAATCCAATCCAAGTCCAATTCCAATTTAAACCGTATCTTATCTGAATCCAAAGTCTTATCTTCTCCAAAGTATTTAATTCGTTTGTAAATCGCAACTTATTAAAATGTATTCGTTTTCCAACTCAAATCAGTATAATTTTAAATAGAATTTAAAAACCGATTTGAAATCCATACATCCATGTCAAACCTTTGCCTTTTTCAGTTAGGACCATATTTAAAAATCTAACTCTAAACTCATTTGAGAATACAATTCCAAATCTAATTGAATTCTAATTGCCTCAGTCTACTTCCACCGGATTCTCCATTTTTACAGAACCCCGTTTATCTTCACCGGAGAGCCATCTTTGTTTTTTTTAACCTTCGTGCACCTCAACCGGAGTCTTTTCCTTTTTTTTTTTGACACACCATATCTTTCCGATGGGCCGATTCTTTACTCTTGGACTTCCGTCTTCCACCACCGGAGTCTTCTTATTTTTTTCCTGACTCCCCTTCTATTTCCACCGGAGAGCCATCAGACCTTCGTCTAACTTAACCGGAGTCTTTTCCTTTTTTTTTTTCGACACACCATATATTTTCCTAGTCCTTGTTCCGTCTAAAAGAGAATGACTAGTTGAATGCGGTACGGGACCACCCGACACGACGTACGATTTTTCCAGCGATGTCGCTGCCCGGGAAACCAATTTTTACGTTGCACCCCGTTTGTTTTTAACTGGAACGAATCGCAGAAGGCAAGATGTAAATTCGGGCATCACTTCGACAGGTCAACCTTCAGAAGTAATCGATCAGAAAGATGTATTTATTATCTATGTTTTGAACAATTGCTGGCCTGGCGATAAAAGCGGATGTTGTCATTGGTCATTGTCATACAGGAAGTATTTCACATATACTTCAGAGTTATGTATAACGGAAGGGAGCATCCGGAGATCCTTCTGCATTAGTGAGAAAGTCATCTTGGGTAAGTAGGTAATTTATTTCGAAATGAGGAAATATATTTCTGTACTTCAATGTTTGTAACTCATAAGGGGCCTTTCACAAATTAAGTAACGCTGTAGGAGGAGGGAGGGGGTCAAGCCGAGTGTTACGATCCATACAAAAAAATAAACCTTTCATACAAAAAGTGTTACGAAGTGTTACAAAAAGTGGTCCAAAATCACCAAATTTAGCGTTACGTAATTTTAGAAAGACCCTAACAGTGAAGTTGACGAAAGTCATGGGAAAACAAATTAGACCAGCAAATGTCCCCTAAAAACAACATTTTACTATGCGCGTACTTCACACTATCTACTCATCTCATCAGTAATGATCTCAGTAATGTATGTACTGATAGTTACAGTGAGTAGCTCATAACAATATTTTCATATGCTTCCCGATTGTATGGATAGTATGAAGCACCCTTTACCCCTGTTATTGAATAAAGTATCGTAATATTAATGAATATGATATTATAACGACAGTTTATAATATTCCATGCAAATTCTATTATTTTTCCATTCACTCTTTTATTAACTGCAACTATTAAGGTCCGTGGCTCACGTAGCGTCTTTTCAACGTCACGTGCACGCAACGTTAAAATAACGCAGTTGTGCGTCCGCTTTTCTCCGATACATATTTTTTCTATGCCGCGTGCACGCAGAGTTGAACAGATCGGGGTCGAGCCTAAGGTAACTTTTTCAACAGCGGACCGAATCAATTTGGTACTCTTCACAGTTTGAACTGCAGCATTTCGATTGGTATATGTCCATTTTTCTGCACCGATGGTAAAAATACGGAACCGTTATCTTATTAATAAAGATAATAATATAAGAAAATAAAAACTACTATCACGTTTGTATCGATTTTACCATTTATTAACATTAAAAAAATTATTTTTTATAATATGTTGATTTTATAGTTTTTGATGAATAAACACATTATTTATATTTAATTTCCTTGTAAAATTCTAAGTTCTACTACTTGTTTTTTTTAAAATATTTTTTTGTTATTGTCTTTGTTAAAATAATAATATTCGAATCTCTTATTTAGTAATGTATTGTGCCTGTCCCAACAGAAGTTACTACCGTCCATCCCATATCATTCCATCGCTTGATTTTAATTTTACCGATACGTATTTCGTCCTCATCAGTAAGGCCGTTTTCTGTTCTCGTACTTAACTCGAAAAGTGAAGACATTCCAGACACAGACAGACTAATAATCAAAATAGTAACAAAAATGGAACACCTAGCATATAACGAGTTACTACTATTTCATTTAATTCCACCACGTTGTAATTATCATAGATACGTATTTTGACCTCAACTGTAAGGCCGTCTTCAGTGTCTCGTACCTGACTCGACATTTAATTATGTTCAACTGGTTGGATGGAATGTAATCCTGGAGGATAAGCGCTTCTTCACCGTGTTCATCCTACACTATTTTTGGCAACGACGTTTCAGTTCAATATCACTCTGTAGAAAAAAAGAGATATTTGAAATTATTGCGTAGAGTTCAAAAATAAAATTTTCCTACTTGAACTGCCCTGGTAATCAACATGGTCATTACTGACAAATTCTTCCTGAATCTGGTATTCCTTACAGATTCGTCTTGTTGGTAGCACGAAGAATGTGATCTGAAACGAAAGAAAGAAAAAAATTACAAAATTTACAATTCTGATGGTCGTCAATAAAAGCACTCCATTATAAGGCACTCCGCTGTTTCGTAATATGTGGCCGACTTACCTCTATTTACGCTCTTGAATCCAGCTGTGAGGCTATCATATCATAAAATTTAGACATGCGTGATCTGTGCCGTTGGCGGTAATCGTATTTTCGTATCTCTGGCCCGAGTTGCTAGTTCTTCAACGAACGATTCCTGCACAGCATGTCGATGTGTATTGAATCGCTATGCGACCCTATCCTCCTGCCGTTAAATTCTGGTAATACACAGTTGGATCTCGCCACTTAGAAGGTGATGGCCAGCAATGTCAGTGCTCCGTTTATTCCAGCCGAGCATCAAGAAGGCTCACGAGAAACCCACGTCGCATTATTTACTGCTCGATTGTTAGATGGCATTTAGTACAGTTAGTCTGCATATATAAATAAGGTGGATTTTATGAAGTTATTCTATTCTTTTCATTCATTTATTTACTTACTTATGGGTCCTGTACACACCGACTGGTTCAAAGGGCCGACTTGAAAGATCACCATCCTGGTCGATGCCGGCCAGCTATCGCCTTAATTCGTTGCCAAGTTAGATTTCGGTTGATTTCTATAATTTCTTTATGGAGGCTTCGTCGCCATGAGCCTCTGGGTCTGCCTCTGCTACGATGTCCAGCTGGGTTCCAGTCTAATGTTTAGAGATTTCAGATTTCATTTCCGCCCCTGTGGCGGACTTAGTCCCATCTCCGTTCCCGAATTTCAGTTGCTATCTGCCTCTAGTGACGACAATGAAGCTCGTTGTTTGAGATCCAGTTGTGAGCCAGGCACGAATTATGTATTGCGGGCATCTGTTGATAAACACCTGCTGCCGTTGAGTGTTCTCCACTGATTCGTACCATGTTTTGTTAGCGCGTAGCAGCACTGATTTCACCAAAATTCGGATTTTGGTACGTTCACTTATCTGCCGCATGTTTTTTCAGGTATTTCTTAAACTTGCAAATGTAGCCCTTGCTTTCTTGATCCGTGCTCCTATATCGATCTTGGCATTGCTGTCTGACACCATTTGACTTTGATGACACACACACTTGTCGACTTTCTTGTAGAAGTTACTCCAGGAATTTTTGCGGAAGTTCCTACAAGAATTCCTCCGAAAGCTCCTCCAGGAATTCCTCCAGAAGTTCCTTCAGGAGTTCCAAAGAAGTTCCTCCAGGAATTCTTCTGCCAGTTCTTTCAAGAATTCTTCCACGAATTCATCTGGAAGTTCCTCCAAGACTTCGTCCGGAAGTTCTTTCAGGAATTCTTCCGAAAGTTTCCCCAGCAAATTCCGGGAGGAACTTCTGGAGGGATTCTGAGAGGAACTTCCGGAGGGATTCTGGGAGGAACTTCCGGAGGGATACTGGGAGGAACTTCCTGAGGAATTCCAGGAGGAACTTTCGGAGGAATTCCGAAAGGTACTTCCGGAAGAATTCCTGAAAGAACTTCCGGAGAAATTCCTAGGATAACTTTCCGAGGAATTCCTGGAGATACTTCCGGAGGATTTGCTGGAGGAATCTTCGGAGGAATTCTTGGAGGAACTTGCAGAGGAATTCATGGAGAAACTACTGGATAAATTCCTGAAGGATCTAATGGAGGAATTCCAGGAAAAACTTCCGTAGGATTACGTACGGAAGAATTTCTGTAGGATCTTCTGAAGAAATTTCTCGAGGAGCTTCCGGAGGAATTTCTTGAAGGAATTTCCTCCAGAAATTCCTCAGGAAGTTCCTCCAGAGATTCCTTCGGAAGCACCTCCAGGATTTCCTACGGAAGCTCCTCCAGGAAACCCTCCAGAAGTTCCTCTGGAATACCTCTAGACGATCCTCCTGGAATTTCTCCGAAAGTTCCTACGAAGCTCCTCCAGAAGATCCTTCAGTGATTCCTCCAGAAGTTTCTCCAGGAGTTCAAAAGAAGTTCTTTCGCAAGATCTTTCAAGAATTCCTCCAGGAATTCATCCGAAAGCTCGTCCAGGAATTCATCCGAAAAATCCTCCAGGAATTCTACCGAAAGTTACTCCAGCAAATCCTATGGAAGGTACTCCAGGAATTCCTCCAGAAGATCTTTCAGGAATTCCTCCAGGAGTACCAAAGAAGTTCCTCCAGAAATTGCATCGCAAATTATTTCAAGAACTCCTCCAGGAATTCCTCCGGAAGTTGCTCCAGGAATTCCTCCGGAAGTTCCTCCAGGAATTTCTCCGAATATTCCTCCAGGAATTCCTACGGAAGTTTTTCTAGAAATTCCTTCGGAAGTTCTTCTAGAAATTCCTTCAGAAGTTCTTCTACAAATTTCTTCGGAAGTTCCTCTAGGAATTCCTTCGGAAATTCCTCAAGGAATTCTTTCGAAAGTTCCTCTAGGAAAAGCTTCGGAAGTTCCTCTAGGAATTCCTTAGGAAGTTCCTTTAGGAGTTCCTTCGGACGTTCCATTAGGAATTCCTTCGGAGGTTCATCTATGAATTCGTTCGAAAGTTTCTCTAGGAATTCCTTCAGAAGTTCATTTAGGAATTCCTTCGGAAGTACCTCCAGAAATTCATTCGAAAGTTCCTCTAGGAATTCCTTCGGAAATTCCTCTAGGAACACCTTCGGAAGTTCCCTAGGAATTCCTCTGGAAGTTCCTCTAGGAATTCCTTCGGAAGTTCCTCTATGAATTCCTTCGGAAGTTCCTATAGGAATTCCTGCGGAAGTTCCTCTAGGAATTATTTCGGAAATTCCTCCAGGAATTCCTCCGGAAATTCGTCCAGGAATTCCTCCGATAATTCCTCCAGGAATCCCTTCGAAAGTTCCTCCAGGAATTCCTTCGAAAGTTCTTTCAGGAATTCCTCCGGGAGTTTCTAGAGGTATTCCACGAGAAGTTCTTCCAGGAATTCCTCCGAGAATTCCTGCGGAAGCTCATCCAGGAATTCCTCTGGAAGCTCTTCCAGCAAATCATACGGAAGTTCCTTCAGGAATTCCTCCAGAAGATCATTCAGGGATTCCTCCGTAAGTTTCTCCAGGAGTTCCTAAGAAGTTCCTCCACGAATTCCTCAGAAAGTTCCTCCAGCAAATCCTCCGGAAGTTCCTCCAGAAGATCCTTCAGGAATTCCTCCGGAAGTTTCTCTAAGAGTTCCAAAAGAGTTCCTCCAAGAATTCCTCCGCAAGTTCTTTCAAGAACTCCTACAGGAATTCCTTCGTAAGGTCCTCGAAGAGCTCTTCCATAAGTTCCTCCAGGAATGCATCCGAAAGTTCCTCCAAGAATTCCTGCGAAAGTTCGTCCAGCAAATCCTTCGGAAGTTCCTCTAGGAATTCCTTCGAAGGTTTCTCTAGGAATTCCTTCGGAAGTTCCTCTAGGAATTCCTTCGGAAGTTCCTCTAGGAATTCCTTCGGAAATTCCTCTAGGAATTCCTTCGGAAGTTCCTCCGGAGGAATTCCTGGAGCAACTTCTGGAGGAAATCTCCAGGAATTCCAAAGAAGTTTCTCCAGGAATATCTCCGCAAGTTATTTCGACAATTTCTCCGGAAGTTCCTCCAGGAATATCTCCGCAAGTTATTTCGACAATTTCTCCGGAAGTTCCTCCAGGAATTTCTTCGGAAGATCCTCCAGCAAATCTTACGGAAGTTCCTTCAGGAATTCCTCCAGAAGATCATTCCAGAATTCCTCCGTAAGTTTATCCAGGAGTTTCAAAGAAGTTCCTCCATGAATTCCACCGCAAGTTCTTCAAGAATTCCTCCGAAGGTTCCTCCAGCAAATCCTCCGGAAGTTCCTTCGAAAGTTTCTCTAGGAATTCCTTCGGAAGTTGCTCCAGGAATTCCTTCGGAAGTTCCTCCAGGAATTTCTCCGGAAGTTCCTCCAGGAATTCCTACGGAAGTTTTTCTAGAAATTCCTTCGGAAGTTCTTCTAGAAATTCCTTCGGAAGTTCTACTACAAATTCCTTCGGAAGTTCCTCTAGAAATTCCTTCGGAAATTCCTCAAGGAATTCTTTCGGGAGTTCCCCTAGGAAAACCTTCAGAAGTTCCTCTTGGAATTCCTTTGGAAGTTTCTTTAGGAGTTCCTTCGGACGTTCCATTAGGAATCCCTTCGAAGGTTCCTCTATGAATTCGTTCGAAAGTTTCTCTAGGAATTCCTTCGGAAATTCCTCCAGGAATTCCTGCGTAAGCTCATCCAGGAATTCCTCTGGAAGCTCTTCCAGCAAATCTTATGGAAGTTCCTTCAGGAATTCCTCCAGAAGATCATTCAGGTATTCCTCCGTAAGTTTCTCCAGGAGTTCCAAAGAAGTTGCTCCATGAATTCCTCCGCAAGTTCTTCAAGAATTCCTCCGGAAGTGCCTCCAAGAATTCGTCCGGAAGCTTCTCCGGGAATTTCTCAGAAAGTTCCTCCAGCAAATCCTCCGGAATTTCCTCCAGAAGGTTCTTCAAGAATTCCTCCGGAAGTTTCTCCAAGAGTTCCAAAAGAGTTCCTCCAAGAATTCCTCCGCAAGTTCTTTCTTTCCTCCTCTAGGATTTCCTTCGGAAGTTCCTCTTGGAATTCCTTCGGAAATTCCTCCGGAGGAATTCCTGGAGCAACTTCTGGAGAAAATCTCCAGGAATTCCAAAGAAGTTTCTCCAGGAATATCTCCGCAAGTTCTTTCGAGAATTCCTCCGGAAGTTCCTGCAACGATATCTCCGGAAGTTCCTCCGGCGGAATTCTGGAGGAAATCTTCAGGAATTCCAAAGAAGTTTCTCCAGGAATATCTCCGCAAGTTCTTTCAAGAATTCCTCCGGAAGTTCCTACCGGAATTTGCTGGAGGAACTTCCGGAGAAATTGTTGCAGGAACTTCCGGAAGGATTATGGGAGGATCTTTCGGAGGGATACTGGAAGGAACTTCCGGAGGAATTCTGAGAGGTACTTCCGGAGGAACTCCTGAAAAGACTTCCGGAGGAATTCCTGGCGGACTTCCGGAGGAATTTTTGAAAGAACTTGCAATGAAATTCCTGAAGGAACTTCTTTGGAAGTGGAACTCGTGGAAAACTTCTTGAGGATTTCCTGAAGGATTTTCTGGAGGAACTTCCGGAGGATTTGCTGGAGGATTTTTCGGTGGAGTTCCTGGAGGATCTTCTGGAGGAATCCCTGAAGGATATTCTGAAGGAACTTCCGTAGGATTTCTAGGAGGAACTTCCTCCGGAAGCCCCTCCAGGAGATCCTCCGAAAGCTCCTGCAAGAATTTCTCTATAAGTTGAGAAGCTGCTTCAGGAATCCCTCCGGAAGCTCCTCCAGGAATTCCTTTGGTAGTTCCTCCAAAAAATTCCAGGAATCCCTGTGGAAATTCTTCCAGCAAATCTTACGGAAGTTCTTTCAGGAATTTTTCCAGGAGATCATTCAGAAATTCCTCCGTAAGTTTCTCCAGGAGTTCCAAAGAAGTTCCTTCACGAATTCCTCTGCAAGTTATTCAAGAATACCTCTACAAATTCCTTCAGAAGTTCCTCCAAGAATTCCTCATGAAGCTTCTCCAAGAGTTTCTCCAGCAAATCCTCCGAAAGTTCCTCCAGGAATTCCTCCAGAAGATCCTTCAGGAAGTCCTCCGGAAGTTTCTCCAGAAGTTCCAAAGGAGTTCCTCCGCAAATTCTTCCAAGAATTCCTCTAGGAATTCCTCCGAAAGTTCCTCAGACAAATCCTACGGAAGTTCTTCCCGAAGATCCTTCAGGAATTCTTCCGTAAGTTTTTCCAGGAATTCCAAAGAAGTTCCTCCTCAAAGTCCTCCGGAAGTTCCTCCAGGAATTCCTCCGGAAGTTCTTTCAGGAATTCCTCCAGAAGTTCTTTCAGGAATTCCTCAGGAAGTTCTTCCAGGAATTCCTCCAAAAGTTGCGCCAGGCAAGGATGTTATCGATCATTTAGTAATATGCGTTCGATCATTTAGTAGTTTGTCAATAACTCATTCCAGAGGCTAAATTTCAAAATGTGGTGTATGGTGAACTTTTAGTGCGAAGGTTTTTCTACAACTTTCCTTAACAGGTCGATGTTCGAATTCCATTGCTAAAGGAGTTACGGTGCTAGTTGCTATACTTATACTAAATGATAACAAAATATGCAATCATTTAGTCTAAGTTACTGCTATTAACGCTATAGCTCCGTTACTAGTAAAATTCAAACAACGAACTGTTAGGCAGAGTTGTAGATAAACCTTTGCACTAGAAGTCCACCATACAACACATTTTGAAATTTAGCCTCTGGAATGAGTTATTGACAAAGTACTAAATGATCGAAGGCAGATTACTAAATGATCGATAACATCCTTGGCGCCAGGAATTCCTCCGGAAATACTTCCGGGAATTCCTCCGGACTTTCCTCCAAGAATTCCTCCAGAAGTTCCTCCGGAAGTTCCTCCAGGTGTTTCTCCGAAAGTTCCTCCAGCAAATCCTCTGAAAGTTCTTCCAGGAATTCCTTGAAAATATCTTTCAGGAATTCCTCCGGAGGTTTCTTCAGGAGTTCCAAAGGAGTTCCTCCAGGAATTCCTCCGCAAGTTCTTTCAAGAATTCCTCCAGGAATTCCTCCGAAAGTTCCTTCAGCAAATCCTACGGAAGTTTCTCCAGGAATTTCTACAGAAGATCCTTCAGGAATTTCTCCGTAAGTTTTACCAGGAATTCCAAAGAAATTCCTCCTCGAAGTCCTCTGCAAGTTCCTCCAGGAATTCCTCCGGAAGTTCTTCCAGGAATTCCTTTGGAAGTTCTTCCTGGAATTCCTTCAAAAGTTGCTTCAGGAATTCCTCCGGAAGTTCTTGCTGAAATTCCTCCGGACTTTTCCCCGAAAATTCTTCCGTAGGTTTCTCCAGGAACTCCTCCGGAAGTTCCGCCAAGAATTCCTCAGGAAGCTCCTCCTGGAATTCCTTCGATAGTTCCTCCAGCAAATCTTACGGAAGTTCCTTCGGGAATTCGTCCAGAAGATCCTTCAGGAATTCCTCCGTAAGTTTCTCCAGGAGTTCCAAAGAAGTTCCTCCACGATTTTCTTCCGCAAGTTCTTCAAGAATTCCTTCGGAAGTTCCTCCGGGCTTGGTGGTCATATAGCTACCGCTTCTGCCTCATGCGCAGGAGGTCATGGGTTCAATCCCAGGCCCGTTCCATTCCTTCTACTTTGTATCTTTTCATATATTTCTCATGTTCTAGCAATCGCTAGAACTGGAAATGGGCTTGCATACCGTTTCCATCTTCTATCCCTATACCTGCACAACTTGATTAGTTCTAGCAGGTAACTGTTAGAATTTGAAATGAGCAAAAAAGCTCGTTTCCGGCAACCAATTAGAATATACACCACCCTTTCATATCAGATTGGCAACCCGTTAACCATGACGAACCTCTGCAATAGAACCTAACCCCCCGATTCCAATAAAATTCCGCAGGAACTCGTGGCGAGTGCAGAGGTGTTCTCGGCTTGCAGTTGGCGAGAAACTGCATCATCAATTCCTTCCCATGCCCGATATGACCGTGAGGACGTGCCCAGCGCTGTTATCGACCACCCAAAATACAAGAGCTCTCGGACTGTGCACATTGAGGTTGGAGAGCAAGTCCCATGCTTCCATCCATTGATTCCCTGTGCAATTGCGATTGTTCTGGTCGATCACGGAGTAGCAACTACGAAATGCACGGTCATCATGCTCATGCTCAATTCCTTCCTCCAAGAATTCCTCCAGAAGCTTCTCCAGGAATTCCTACGAAAGCTCCTGCAACAAATGCTCCGGAGGTTCCACCAGAAGATCCTTCAGGAATTCCTCCGGAGGTTTCTCCAGGAGTTCCTCCAGGAATTCTTCCGCAACTTCTTTCAAGAATTCCTCCAGGAATTCCTCTGTAAGTTCCTCGAAGAGCACCTATATAAGTTCCTCCAGGAATTCCTCCGAAAGTTTCGCCAGGAGTTCCAAAGAAGTTCCTCCACGAATTCCTCCGTTAGTTTTTCCAGGAGTTCCAAAGAAGTTCCTCCACGAATTCCTCCGCAAGTTCTTCAAGAATTCCTCCGGAAGTTCCGCCAAGAATTGCTCCGGAAGCTCCTTCAGGAATTTCTACGATAGTTCTTCCAGCAATACCTACGGATGTCCTTCAGAAGATCCTTCAGGAATTCCTCCGTAAGTTTCTCCATGAGTTCCAAATAAGTTCCTCCACGAATTCCTCCAGAAGTTCTTCCAGGAATACATCCGGAAGTTCTACCAGGAATTCGTCCGGAAATTCCAAGAGGTATTCCACAAGAAGTTCCTTCAGGACTTCCTCCGTAATTTTCGGAGGAGTTCCTGGAGGAGTTCTTGAAAGAACTTGCGGAGGAATTTCTGGAGGAACTCATTTGGAAGTCCTGGAGAAACTTCCGGAGGAATTCCTGAAGGATCTTCTGGAGGAACTTTCGGAGGATTTGCTGGAGAAGCTTCCGGACGAAGTCTTGGAGGAACTTCCGGAGGAATTCCTGAAGAACTTGCGGTGGAATTCATGGAGAAACTTCTTTGAAACTCCTGGATAAACTTACGGAGGAATTCTTGAATGATTTTCTGGAGGAATTCCTGAAGGAACTTCCGTAAGATTGGCTGGAAGAGCTTCCGCAGGAATTCTTGGAGGATCTTCCGGAGGAATTCCTGGAGGAACTTCTGGAGGAATTCCTGGAGGAACATCCGGAGGAATTCCTGGAGGAACATCCGGAGGAATTCCTGTAGGAACTTCCGGAGGAATTCCTGTAGGAACTTCCGGAGGAATTCCTGGAGGAACTTCCGGAGGAATTCCTGGAGGAACTTCCGGAGGAATTCCTGGAGGAACTTCCGGAGGAATTCCTGGAAGAACTTCCAGATTAATTGCATAGAGACTGCGAAGCCGAGAAAAAATCCCTGTCTTCCAGAAGAATTCCTCCGGAAGTTCCTTCAACGATATCTCCGGAAGTTCCTCCAGAAATTCCTCCGGAAGTTCCTCCAGAAATTCCTCCGGAAGTTACTCCAGGAATTCCTCCGGAAGTTCCTCCAAGAATTTCTCCGGAAGTTCCTCCAGGAATTCCTCCGGAAGTTCCTCCAGGAATTCCTCCGGAAGTTCCTCCAGGAATTCCTCCGGAAGTTCCTCCAGGAATTCTTCCGGAAGTTCCTCCAGGAATTCCTCCGGAAGTTCCTCCAGGAATTCCTCCGGAAGTTCCTCCAGGAATTCCTCCGGAAGTTCCTCCAGGAATTCCTCCGGAAGTTCCTCCAGGAATTCCTCCGGAAGTTCCTCCAGGAATTCCTCCGGATGTTCCTCCAGGAATTCCTCCAGAAGTTCCTCCAGGAATTCCTCCAGAAGTTCCTCCAGGAATTCCTGCGGAAGCTCTTCCAGCCAATTTTACGGAAGTTCCTTCAGGAATTCCTCCAGAAAATCATTCAAGAATTCCTCCGTAAGTTTATCCAGGAGTTTCAAAGAAGTTTCTCCATGAATTCCACCGCAAGTTCTTCAAGAAATCCTCCGGAAGTTCCTCCAAGACTTCGTCCGGAAGCTTCTCCAGCAAATCCTCCGAAAGTTCCTCCAGAAGATCCTTCAGGAATTCCTCCGGAAGTTTCTCCAGGACTTCCAAATGAGTTCCTCCAGAAATTCCTCCGCAAGTTCTTTCAAGAACTCCTCCAGGAACTCCTCCGAAAATTACGGAGGAAGTCCTGAAGGAACTTCTTGTGGAATACCTCTTGGAACTTCCGGACGAATTCCTGGTAGAACTTCCGGATGTATTCCTGGAAGAACTTCTGGAGGAATTCGTGGAGGAACTTATTTGGAACTCATGGAGAAACTTACGGAGGAATTCCTGAAGGATCTTCTGAAGGACATCCGTAGGTATTGCTGGAAGAACTATCGGAGGAATTCCTGAAGGAGCTTCCGGAGCAATTCTTGGCGGAACTTCCGGAGGAATTCTTGAAGAACTTGCGGAGGAATTCGTGGAGGAACTTCTTTGGAACTCCTGGAAAAAACTAACGGAGGAATTCGTGGAGGAACTTCTTTGGAACTCCTGGAGAAACTTTCGGAGGAATTCCTGGAGGAACTTATATAGGAGCTCTTCGAGGAACTTTCGGAGGAATTCCTAGAGGAATTCTTGGAAGAATTTGCGAAGGAATTCCTGGAGGAACTCCTTTGGAACTTCTGGAGAAGCTTCATGAGGAATTCTTGGAGGAACTTCTGAAGGAATTTGTAGAGGTATTCTTGAATAACTTGCGGAGGAATTCGTGAAGGAACTTCTTTGGAACACCTGGAGAAACTTACGGAGGAATTTCTGAATGATCTCCTGGAAAAATTCCTGAAAGAACTTCCGTAAGATTTGCTGGAAGAATTTCCACAGGGATTCCTGGATGAGCTTCCGCAGGAATTTTTGGAGGAACTATCAAAAGAATTCCTGGAGGAGCTTCCGGAGGGATTCCTGAAGCAGCTTCTCAACTTATAGAGAAATTCTTGCAGGAGCTTTCGGAGGATCTCCTGGAGGGGCTTCCGGAGGAAGTTCCTCCTAGAAATCCTACGGAAGTTCCTTCAGAATATCCTTCAGGGATTCCTCCAGAAGATCCTCCAGGAACTCCACCGAAAAATCCTCCAGCAAATCCTCCGGAAGTTCCTCCAGAAAATCCTTCAGGAAATCCTCAAGAAGTTTTCCACGAGTTCCAAAGAAGTTCCTTCAGGAATTTCATTGCAAGTTCTTTCAAAAATTCCTCCGGAAGTCCGCCAGGAATTCCTCCGGAAGTCTTTTCAGGAGTTCCTCCGGAAGTACCTCTCAGAATTCCTCCGGAAGTTCCTTCCAGTATCCCTCCGAAAGATCCTCCCATAATCCTTCCGGAAGTTCCTGCAACAATTTCTCCGGAAGTTCCTCCAGCAAATTCCGGTAGGAACTTCCTGAGGAATTCTTGAAAGAACTTGCGGAGATATTCCTGGAGAAACTTCTTTGGAATTCCTGAAGATTTCCTCCAGAATTCCTCCGGAAATTCCTGCAGGAATTTCTATGGAAGTTCCTTCAGGAATTCATCCGGAAGTTCCTCCAGGAATTCATCCGCAAGTTCTTTCAAGAATTCCTCCGAAAGTTTTTCCAGGGATTCCTCTGGAAGTTCCTCCTTCGGATCTTCCAGTCATTTTTTGTCTTTTTAAACTGAACCCAATGAATGGTGCTCAGATATTATAATGATGAGGTAGGTAAAACAAAGTAACAATGTTAAATTATTTAATTAAGTTTGCTTAAAAAGGAATCATGTAAAATTATTTTCGGAATTTCGGGACGGTTACTCTAAGAATCCGGGACCCTCCTTAGCCGTGCGATTAGATGAGCGGCTACAAAGCAACACCATGCTAAGGATGGCTGGATTCTATTCCCGGTCCGGTCTAGGAAATTTTCGGGTTGAAAATTGTCTCGACTTCCCTGGGCATAAAAGTATCATCATGTTGGCCTCATGATATATGGCCCGTTTACATATTCGCTAGTTCTAGCGGACAATTCACTATCCGACAATACTAGCGCGAAATTAGCATAATGTAAACAGGAATTGTCATCTGCTAATAGTGTTTACATTATGTTAATATCGCGCTAGTATTGTTGGATAGTGCATTGTCCATTAGAACTAGCGAATATGTAAACGGGCCAATACGAATGCAAAAATGGTAACTTTGCTTAGAAACCTCGCAGTTAATAACTGTGGAAGTGCTTAATGAACACTAAGCTGCGAGGCGGCAATGTCCCAGTGGGGGATGTAATGCCAAGAAGAAGAAGACGAAGAAGAAGTACCTTAAGAATCCCAAAAAAGTTTCACATCGAAATCTATGAAGGATATCCACCGGAACCCTGAAAAAAACCTTCGAAATTTCAGAAGGGTTCATATACCAGAATCGCGGAAATTTTTTATCTGTATCCCAGAAGGATTAATTTCGGAATACAGGGAATATATCCATCAGAATCCCACATGGATACTAATAAAAATTTCAGGAGAATTCATTTCTGAATACCAAGAATTACAAAATCTGGACTGTACTGTACCTATTCCTATTTCGGACAAACCTACTAAACTTTTTAATTCATTTTTTTTTAGCGGCTTTGAAGCGCCATCGAATGCTGAAGCTTTTCGTACCGCTTTACTCAATATCATTCCGGTGGTAACCTGGAAGAAAGTGATGAAATGCATCAGCTGAAAACGTCGGATTGCTGGTTACCCGTCGCATTCTGCAAAAGCTTCGTGTGGATACTCTGTACACTGGATTTTTACTGTGGAAGAATATTTGGTCGAACTAGTCTATGACGGACCAGGAGCGTTCCGGTGCTACTTAGATGTTACCCTCGCCCGCACCACCACTGGAGTCCGCGTCTTTGGTGCCATGAAGGATGCCGACGATGGTGGCATCAACATCCCGCACTCCGCCAAGCGTTTCCCAGGATACATCGCTGAAGTTCACCACGCTCATAACTTCGGCCAACACGTCGCCGATTATATGCGCACCCTGGAGGAAGAGGGTGAGGAGACGTACAAGCGCCAATTCAGCAAATCATTGGCCTCGGAATCAAGGTTGACGATGTGAGTATTGTTTTGAAAGTAGTCCATTCAAAAATATCTGCATTTCAGTTCCAGTCAATTCCGAAAATAATACCAAGATTTCTTTCGAAATCACAGAATCCAGACTGTACTGTACATATTCCTATTTTTGACATCCACATACTAAACTACTAAACATTTTTTATTCATTTTTTCAGCGGCTTTGAAGCGCCACCAAATGCTGAAGCTTTTCGTACCGCTTCATTCCGGCTAAGGTAATCCGGCAGGATATAAGTTACCGATGATTCTTTGTGGAATTGGTCGGTGGATGAGTAACTTGGAGGAAAGTGATGACATGCATCCATAGCGTTTACAAATTAACCAATGTCAACTTGGGCAATATGCGGAAACTTCTGGAATGATGATCCAGCGTCCGATGATGAGAAAACAAGGAAAATTGTATCGACGACACAGACTTATGGAGATACAAAAGTAGATGATGTTGTGAACCAAAAAATAGATTATATATGAATATCTTATGTACATGTAATACATTTTAATATATTCAATGTACAAATCCTTTAAAAATGTTGAAATAATTACTGAACCTTGAAAACTACGAGAAACAAAGAAACAATTCCCTAGTTTTTGTTGTGTACAACAAGCACCACAAAAGAACATTTGGACGACCGTAGCCATAGCGGACGCATAATCATATACAACCAGTGCGATGATGGATCTCAGTAGTGCACTGATAGTTCTAAGAGCACCTCCACGGGAGTCCCCATCTGGGTCCCTATCGCTATTTCCGGGCCCTATATAGGGACCCACTTCTACACCGGTAGTATCTAAACGGGAATGTAAAATGAGAACGCAACTCAAAATTAGCCGTGAGTTTCCAAATTTAGCGCCCCATACTGGGTTGCTAAATTTCTATACAGGGTTGCTATTCTGTGAAACGTCACTTTAGTATTGATAAAAATTGTTTTTCTTTTTCAGAACAATTTCGGCGTGTGTAATTAAATATCAGGGAAAATAGAAGTAATTACAGCAACAGATCAGGAGATAATGAGGAGCGATACACACCGGCGTCTTCCAGGAATCCCTCAGATTTTAATAATTGTTCAGTATGTTCTTCAAGGAGTTCCTCCAGAAAATCTACTGCAAGTTTCTCTTTTCTGTCGTTCATCATACGGGAACTGTTCCGATCATGAAGATCACTGAACATATATTCATCTCATCGCAAAACAAAGAAAAACGGCACCAATTTCTGGGCTGCTTTTTGTAAACATGCGAAAAATTGCCGAAAAAATCACAAATATGAGAAATAAATCTAATACCTTTCCATAGCTTTGTTTTTGGGTGAATATCGGAGCCATGAGATGAAATCCAGGAGCAGTTTCCCTATATGATTTGCTTTGAGTTCCCCCAGCAATCATTGAGTTCTTTTAATAATCTTTAGCAGTTCCCCCAGAATAGTTTTAGGGTTACTTCCAGAATCATTTATATTTTTTTATTGGAATTGTCCTATAATCTTTTTTGTGGTTTCAAAAAACTTTGCAAGAGAATTCGCCGGATTCTTTTGAAAATTGTTTCGAGTTAAATTTCCAGGAACGAGACGAGCCAGCCTAGGGTTAAAAGTCTCGATAATAAAAAGACAAAAACAGGAGATCCAGATGGAATAACTTGAAAAACATTAAAAAAGCTTGATGTAATATATTTAAGTACTATGGCGGGTCTTCAGTGCGAGCAAAAGCATAGGATTAATCCCAGTTGGCCTTCCGGAGATGGTGAGTTGTATTCCCGATTCGGTTAAGTATTTTTTCCAGTGGGCTTCCTGGGCATAGTGTATTAATTGTGCTTGTTACACAAAATACATACTCATGAAAAAGCGGACATAGAAAAACTTTCAATTAATAACTAAGGAAATGCTAATAAAATACTTAGTTGAGCAGCTAGCCCAGTTCCAGTTGGAATGTAGAGCCATTGCAGAAGAAGATAACTATTTTTAGCAACGCCCGGTGAGAACTCAATATGTTTATAAAGTCGCTATACCTAAAATAGAAACCACCGGTGGGAAGATGGGGCGCTATCCTAAAATAGCACTCGAGAAGGAGCGCTATTATAAGAATAGCGATGAGGACTCCCGTGGAGGTGCTCTAATAGATCTGTTTTCCAAAAAATATTGTACTGAAAAATTGATTATGATATAGTCGTGGCCCTGCGAAACACATCAAGCGCTTTCATCACTGACTTCTGATATTTTGTACGTAAAATGGAAACGAAAATTAATTTATATTAATTCATTCGTTCATTTCTTCTGGATGTCCTCATCTACGGCAGCGGCACGCTATATTAACAAACCGTAAACGTCCCAAACGGGAAACTTTTACTTACCGTTCGGCGATAGCTGCAAAACTTGCCGGCGGTGGCAACAAAGGGTCGCGATCAGGGTATCCTCGGCGGTGATTCCATACTCCACTGTAGGAACTTATCCTTCTGATAAGCACAGCGGCGCCTTTTTGCATTTCACACATGTATATTTGTCAGATTAATTATGATGCGCAATACGATCAATCCGGACTTAGTACCGGTATTCTTTGTGGCCTGACGCTATCATTAAAGTAAGCATGCGCTATTACAACGGCTTTGGATACCGCCTTTCCCAAACGGACAGAAATTTTCACCATGATTTTTTTCTTTTGCATTCGACCTGATTATTTTGCATTCACTGGGTTCACAACGATCTGAATTTCACTTTATGTTATATACACATATCTCATATTTTTTTCTAATTTATTTTCCACGAATTTCACTGATTGTAACCGAATTTCACTCATTCCAATTTACGAATTACCCTCATCGACTAGCCGTTTTAAACTGAACTGCAGCTATAAACATGGAGGGTGGGTTTTGGGAGTTTCGATCCCAATCAATTCCCAATAACGACTGCTCAGCCTGGCACCCGAAAAACTTCTAGAAAATTGAAAACGGTCACTGGGGTACCACGTATACTACCGCTAACTATGCTGGAAAATTTCCACCACGATTGGTGCTTATTTTTCTTCTGGTTACTGGAGCACTACCGTCTCACCGTCCATTCCGTCTTTGGCACACTGGTTATCACGTCTCAACGATTCCAGCACTCAGAGCCGCCAGCAGCAGTCTTCGAATAAACCGCGCCACATACACACACTGTTCTGCACATAATAAACTAAATTCGATGTGGTGCTGGGTCGCTGGTTCACTGGAGTTGAAGCGCAAGTTGAAGAAGGCTGAAAAAACTTCCTTCCGACCGGAACGGAACCGCACGTCTTTTGTTACGAGTCGCGATCACGAACAAGACTTTTCGACTATTTTCGCCACCGACAAGTACGAAGTTCGATATATAATTTATTGATAAGCTTATTAAAACACTTTTCCGACACAATTCACGACAATTCGATCACTATTTCCTAAAACAAAACTTATTTTTAGCCAGAAGTAACAATTTCACCGACGACATGTTTTTTTTTCTCGCGAATACTAACGTCTGGCGCATAGACTAACGCAAAATGAACTCCCCCAAGAAATTATGACGTTTGAGCGGGTCGCATAATGAACGCAAAATGAACTGTTGTTCGAGAAAACGACCCGCTCAAATGTCAAAATCCATCGAGTGAGTGAATTCGATGAACCCCTGCATAAGTCTATCGGTGGAAAAATAACAACAAGGTTCAAACGCTTCAATCAAACGTTTGTTTTTTTTCTCAGTCACTCACTAGTGCCTAACGAATGCCTCACGACTCACATTTTGTTTGCTGGGCTGGGAGAACATAACCTACACGCTTAGATAAGATTACCTAAAATTAGGTTTTTATTTTACCTAAAATTAGGTACTGGATGTTTACTAGAAATATCGGTAAAAATTAGCGATAATTCTCGTTAATTTTTACTTACTTTTAAGACGAGGACGTTATTTTTTACCTTAAATTAGATTTTTGTTGACTTTGTAAACATAATATTATCAATTTCCCACCTTATCGGCCGCGACGATTTGAAATCGTCGCAAAACAAATTGACGCCAAAATCGTCGCCAGCAGAAATGGCCATAAGATCTGTCAAATCAACTGTGAACAAAATTTTATATACTCAATAATCACATTATTTCCCAAAATTGAGCCCTGTTTTTAATGCAGATTGACATTATTTTCTAATAAAACTAACATAATTTTAGAATAAAGATGTTGGCGACGATTTTGATAGTGCCTAAAAAATGGTCGGCGCGTTTTGTTACCAAGGAAACAGACAATATTTCTGCTGTACTTGTTCTGGCGTTCCGGAACCTCCTGATCCTGCCGCAGGATTCTTCGGAAAACTTATGGTAAGTGGTCGATTAATAAGAGCAGATTTCCTCGCAAATTTGAACTTTAAAAATAAAATATTATAAACTTTTTTTTGCACAATTCCGGAAAAAGGATTTCTTGGTGTCCCTTTCCTCCCGGAACATTAGAGCGGCAAATCAGAACTCTGAGAAGTATGTAATGAACATTTTTAATCGGAAAACTGCTGTGCCTGTTCCGGAACTTCCTGTTACTGTCGCAGAATTCTTCTGAAAACCGATGGTAAGTGGTCGATCCTCGGATCGATCAATAAGAGCAGATTATCGCAAATATGAACTTTAATAACAAAATATATAAACTTTTGTTTTTTTTTTGCAGGATTCTGGAAAAAAGGATTTCTTGCTGTCCAATTCCTCCCAGAACTTTAGGGGCGCAAATCAATACTCTGGGAAGTAATGAAAATTTCCAACCGGAATACTTCCAGTATGAACCAGGACTTAAACATGTCACCCTTAATAAGGTCTGCTTAGCAGTGCAAGTTTTCCAATTATTTATTTAGTTGACTAAGTAAACTTTACTTCAGTACAGATAGAAATGAATCAACAAAACTCGCTTCGCAGCGACATCCCTCCAGCCGCGGTTGCGCCCCATCATGCTCGCCACTTGTACTGTTTCTGTCTGGAATTCTACGTCGCCACACACCGTTTTCTTGAACACCACCAAAGATGGTCCTGTAATGGTCCTCCCGTAATAAGAAAATACTTGTAGACCGACAATATATCTATTAATAAGATTAGGGACCGCTAGCCAGGACGCTAGGTATTCACATGCATCGAAAGATTATTCAAAAGCGGTAATTTATTCATCATGCATTCCAACCCAAGTAACCAAAAGTTCCTTTAAGAGTACGTTTTTCGCTTAAGCAGCTCAGTGAAGCTGATTAAGTGAAAAACGTACTTTTAAAGGAACTTTTGGTTACTTGGGAAGCTCCCATATTCATCTTTGTAAATAAAAACATGATGATTTGAATTTTTTGTTTTTCTTAAATCAAAACACTAAATAACAACCTATTTGTAGGTAATTTTTAACGTTTTTGCGCTACCAAAACAAACATCAAAAACCTATTTTTTGGTAAAATGTAACGACCGAAAATCGGTATTTTTTACCGACAGTTCTTGTTTACCACCATTACCTAACTTTAGGTAATCGATGATTACCGACAATTTAGGTATGTGCACTTTAGTTCGATTATCGGTATTTTTTACCGACTTTTAGATTATCCTATCTAAGAGTGTAGAAAATCGATAGCTTATTTGTTACGAAATAATGATGTCTCATAACTCTTTGAATATTTACTATTTTTTGAGCCGTGCCATCATTATGAAATTCAATAGCGAACAAGAAGAAAACATTCCCCATCGAATGCAACTTGTTGTAGCAAAATCGATTCAGGTTTAGTACTAGAAAAATTGTCTAATGTTTCAATGTGCACACACATACGCACACACACACACACGGACAGACAGACATTTGCTCAGTTTGTCGAGCTGAATCGAATGGTATATAATACTATGGGTCTACAAGCGCTCTATAAAAAGTACGTTTTGGGAGTGAAATGAAAGCCTTTCAGGTACAACTTTGTTGTACGAGAAAGGCAAAACGACAAAGATATATTTTTTCCCGTTGGTATCAATTATTTTGAATCTTCTGTGTTAGATTACTACGTGATTAGCGTGAAAAAAGCTTTGCCTTTCTGTATATTTGGTTTTTGGATTTTTGACGAAATTGTATTTTTTTCCCAATTGTATTTTATGTCCCCCCTTGGGAGAAAAAACGCGAAAATTTTTTTTTCACTTAAAATGCGTTTTCTGACTAGGACTCTTCACCAAAAAATGTAACGTACCTTGATTTGACTAATTCTACGTAAAACCAAATTTTTAAAAATCTTTTTATATTTTTGTTGTTGCCTGTTTTCCCGCTTGCCGGGCAGTGGCAACTATATTGCCACCAATGTTTTACCGCTTCGCGGGCAGTGGCAACTATATTGCCACCAATTTTTCAATGTTTCTGAACTGTTTAATGTATAACAAACATACATTTGAGTTTAATACCATGTCAACATTGTGTCCTATTGTTGTTTTTGTTAATTTATTGTTTAGATTGTAGCCTCTCGGCTGCTCAGAAGGGAAATGAGGAAGGAAGTTGTCACGCACTGGGTCGTAATTTAATTAGCACCGTTATATTTACTGCACCACCTAGCACTTACCTTGGTAGGAGCATCTATTGTCGCGTCACGTCACGGAGGAGAAAGCCAACCGAGTTCACGGACGAAAGAGGAAGAAAATTCAGAAATGGTCGTTTTCCAGGGCGGACTACCACAGACCGAGGCTTGAATACCCGTTTTGGGCACGAATCGAAAGAAAATTACAATATATATCCAGGAGTGCGTTCTTAAATGAAATGGCTATACGCAATAACTATCTTAACATTATTGGTTTATTTGGCCATTAAGCCTTTCTATGGTGAGAGGGACAAGGGTACTTGCGTATGGTTTGATGTTTCACGTTGGCTAGCATGCTGCTGGAGGGCCCTCCGACGGAATCTGGGTTGCGGCTGCCACTCACGAACCGATCGAGGGTACGACGGTCGCTGGACGAAGGCGGAATGGGGCCACTACCGTGCGGCGGCGTGTCGTATCTAGGAGCTCTGCCTGGTTGAACGTTGGGGAGGCCACTCACGGACCGATCGATGGGGCTACGGTCGCTGGACGAAGGCGGAATTGGGCCACTACCGTGCGGCGGCGTGTCGTATCTAGGAGCTCTGCCTGGTTGAACGTTGGGGAGGCCACTCACGTACCGATCGATGGGGCTACGGTCGCTGGACGAAGGCGGAATGGGGCCACTACCGTGCGGCGGGATTTCCTTTATTCGTGCACCACCCACGTCGCTCCGAACCCCGGAAAAGAAATGGCGTCGTGCCAGTCCGCGTGGTTACCAGGTCCTGGATTCGCAACGTCCTACGCTTTCCGCCAGCGAATTTTAGCTTCAGACCGTCCGTCGAGCTTTGTACGAGGTTTCTACAAGGTTGGTCGTCACTGGTCGTCGTTGTCGCTGGGGGCGAAAAGGAGTCCTCCGGGAATTGCACCCGAGGCCACCGAAAATAAAGAAAAGGCCCGGAAACAGACACGGACCTGTCCCACAGGATTAGTACCACATAGTCACTCTCTCACCATGCCCTATACTTCACCATTTTCTATTTTAACAATAGCATAGACAATTACCTTTTCTTGTGTTTATTCACCGGCTATCGGTGCGGGTTGATATTTTTTTCTTTTGTGTTCACTTCAACTATACAATTTATACAAAGAAAAACAATGAACTAACTATGTTTCTACTTTCGTATTTTACGCAAGCCTTACTATCCACTGGCTGTTAAATTGTTCCCAATTTCGCTAGAAATGCACTTCTGGTAATATATTTATAAATTTTAAACAAATGAAATCTGATCGGCGCGCACTTCTGCCGTCGGTGGCAGTCGATACGGAAGAGAACGACCAGGACCAATCTTTTAGCCTTTACACCCTCTTTCGCTGGTTCTTGAGTATTTTGAGAAGAGCCGAAGTTTGACAGCTTCGCACTTCTCAAAAGTTGGCAGCAACTTCATAGCGGTGGTGACAATTAGGTCAACTCCGTGGGTAACAGGTATGAGCTCTATCTCACCCACGGAGGGAAAAGTGTGGAGGGAGCTCATAGAACTGGTGATAAAGAAATTACGGGAAGTACATAAAATCTTTTTGCTTCGAACAGCTGGGATCGCCACCAGTAAGGCTGTCCTACTACATTGATTTGGAACGGACTAGGCGTTAGGTGCTTACTGGTGTGGGGGTCGAGATATGGGGATGCTTGTGGAGGAGCTAACAAGCTACAAATTGGAACCAACGGTTACAAATACCCCGTCATCCCAGTTCAAAATGAATGCTATTCATTCATTTTGACTAGGCAGGAGGTTTAACATAAATAAAACCGTAAATCAACATATAAATTATTTTGATTTTCCAAAACAAATTATGTTGCATATTATTTGGCATCACTGCCGACGCGTTACTCTTCGACGATTATGTCAAGAAAGCGTTACGGTGTCTTTCACCAATACAAAAGCACAAGAAATGTCAAACGTAGAATCAAAACAACAAAAAAAACGGAATAATAACTTGTTATTAGGCTTTCTGCGAGCGTGTACGCACACGCACATTGCACTCACACTTTTACTCAGTTTGTTTGCAACCACGAGCAGTTGTCACGGCAAAATCAAATGGGATTGTTTGCAACCACGAACCGTGCGTTCGTGTTGGTGAGAAATGTCGGCGAGACCCTAATGGAAGCAGTGCGAAGCAACAGTAAGTGGAATCGATGGCAAATTAAAAACAGAACAAAACAAGAGGATGGGAATTTAAATACATTTGTAACAGGTAAGTACTTTAAATTGGTTCATTACGATGTGAGAATAGGTTCATTCAGTGCAGGTTTCAAAAACTGTGCGCACAGTCAGCAGGAGCTGCCAGAAATCGTGAAGTTATGGTACCATTATTTTTTTTTTTTTTTTACAGCCTGCTCGCAGAAAAATGCAGTGAAAGCAGCCATTCGTATCGAAGATGAGACAGGTATTTATGTTTATTATTTATTGATACATTTAACTATTCTGAGCTTTCGATTGCAATGACTTATACATTGTTTCGTCAGTACAGATGTAATTTAACGATGTTTGCTTCGGCCGCAGCTAAACATAAGGATGTTTTGTACGATATAGATCGCAAAAACAGTAAGTAATTCATTTTTGGTTTGTTTTTTTTTTTTCAGATTTCCCCTGGCTTTAGGTCGGCGGCGGAGAAAACACCGATGGATTTGCCGTTTTCGTCTGCCAGCTCGTAGGCGGACGTACCAACCCGAGCTATGACGGTGCATGGGAGGTAGCAAGGTCCCAGCTTGGCATTATAGTGATGGGGGGCAGATGACTGGCGAAAGTTTCGCTTGTACACCTTTTGCCCTACCATGTACACAGGTGAGAAAGTTTTATGACGCAAATTGTAATCATGTGAATTTTTATTGAATTGTTTTTTTAGGTTTTTGTAAACGAGTTTGTAAATAGACTGGTCAATTTGAAGCTTCTTTTCAAGTCTTTCTTCATCCGAAAATTCCTCTACATCACGATCGACTTGATGTTCGTCTCCACGGCTAACAATCTCATGACCGAATAGTATTCGATATGGACTGTAACCAGTAGCACCATGAGGACTGTTGTTGAGGACGTACTCAATTTCCGGAACTCGAGTGTCCCAAAGTTGTTGGTTAGTTCGTGCATATGTTCTTATGCAGGCATTTATGGTGCGATTGAGCCGCTCCACTGGGTTACTTTGGCTGTGATGCCGCGGATTCGTCCAGTGTTGCACCCGGAACTTTTGTAGCAGTTCTTTAAAATTGGAAGACAAAAATGAGGACGCATTGTCTGAAATCAGGATTTCTGGGGTGGAATATCTCCGGAACCAACTGTATTCCAGTATTTCACAAATTTGAGGGGCTGTTATCTTGCGCACGGGAAATAATAGGCAAAATTTGGAAAAAAGATCCATCACCACGAACAAATGGGCGTTTTGCTCCGTGGTAAGGACTGAATAAAATCTATAGCGATTATTTGGAATGGTTTAGTGGCTAATCTAGGAGCACCAACCAACGGATTTTGGGAACGATTGGGGGGCTTGCATTCCTTGCAAACAGAACATCTACGAATATGTGACCGTACGTCGTTTCCTAAATTTGGCCAATAATATTTTTTCTTTATTCTAGCTATGGTCTTGTCGGTTCCCAAGTGGAGGGAATCATCGTGCTCTTCGACGAGGATATTCTCTCTCATGTCCTGGGGAACGCATATTTTCCAAACAAATCGGTAATCGAGAGAGTCGCCCTGAGTTGATACGAGCTTCTTTAGCACACCATTATCTACCCGAAAATCTTTATATTTTTCGGGGTGTTCATCGAACCTTATTTAACATCTTCGTGTACCATTCGTTGCCGTTTTGGGTTAAAGAAAGTACTTCTACCGCACGCGATAGTGTGTCAGGTACGACGTTATCAATTCCTCGACGATGTTTAATGATCATATCATGGCGTTGGAGTTCTATGCTCCAACGACAGAGACGTGAAGAGGTGCGCCAGCTGCTCCGGAGTATATACGTTAGGGCCGAAGCATCCGTGATCACCGTAAACTTCGATCCCTCGACATAGCAACGGAATTTTTCGACGGATCTAAGTACGGCCAGCGCCTCTTTTTCCGTGGCAAAATAGCGTTGCTCGGGGCCTGTTAATTTCTGAGAGTAGTAAGCAATTGGCTGTTCCATACCATCTCGATCTTGGGTCAGCACCCCGGCGATGGCTGTATCACTGGCATCGCAATGGATACAGAAGGGTTTGCAGAAATCCGGATTAGCAAGTATCGGAGCAGTAATAAGCAGCTCTTTAATCTTCACAAAGGACGCTTCTGCCGAATCATTTCATCGGATTGATTTTGGCTTGTCCTTCAACAAGTCGGTGAGTGGGCGTACCACCTGGCTGTAATGGGCAATAAAACGCCGATAATAATTACTCATACCCAGGAATCGTCGCAAAGCACGTATGCTATTAGGGCGTTCAATATTAATAATGGCCTCCACGCGATCTGGGTTTGGTTTTAGCCCTTTTGTGGATAAAATGTACCCCAGATATGGGAGCTCATGTACGCAAAATTTGGATTTTTGTACGTTTATGGATAAATTAGCCCTGTTCAAACGAGAAGCCACTTCTCTGAGTAACATGAGGTGCTCTTCAAAGGTTTCGCTCAAGACGATAATGTCGTCTAGGTAGACAAAGACTTTAGGCTCCAGTTCACCGGCACCCAAGACTCTGTCCATTAGCCGTGACAGTGTTGCAGGGCTATTCACTAGTCCGAAGGGCATGCGGGTGAACTGGAAAAGTCCTCTACCTAGAACTGAAAAGGCGGTCAATTTACGTGATTTGGGATAGAGAGGGATTTGCAGAAACGCTTTCGACAAGTCAATTGTCGAAATATATTTACATGGCCCTAAACGACTGAGAATTCTATCTGCGTGTGGCAACGGGTATGAATCTCTAACTGTCCTCTCGTTTAATTTTCGTGCGTCAAGGCACAATCGTACTGTCCCGTCGGGTTTGTCAATGGGGACTAACCTCAACGCCCAGTTACTGTAGGACCGCTCTATGATGCCGGCTTCAAGCATTTTATCCAATTCCTCATTTATTTGCTCCTGACGTTTTGGAGAAGTAGGGAACGGGTTTATGCGGACTGGAGCTAACTGTTTGGCCTCGTCAGTTAATTCGATACGGTGTGAGATTAGTGGCGTCGTGTCTAATTGACCGTCGACTGCCGCTTTGAATTGACTTTAACCAACTCTAATTCTAGAAGTTGTTGGTCGGTCAGAATACAATCTTCTGGAGCGATTTCAATTTCCTCTACCGCAACTGATTGGATAGTTGGAACAATACCAAACGTCTTCCAAAAATCCGTACCTAACAGGAGCCGTCTCCTGAGCTCAGGCACAACCAGTGTAGGGATTAGTTTGGTTTGACCGTTAAAACTTATTGGAAGGTTTACATAGCCCGTCACTTCTAACTTTTGTCCACTGGCCGTGACCAGATCGACATTAGCAGGGAATATTTTTAATTTGCTGGATTTAATCAATTTTAAGGAACCTATGCCTAGAATACTTCGATGCGCTCCACTGTCAAGTAGACCGACAATAGGGACATCGAAGATAGATACTTTCACGAAAGGGCGATCATCGTCCTGCACATTAACGAATAACTCTTCTAGGTGGGCGTGCTCGGGGGGGTCGTAATCAGAGTTGTTGACCGGTTTTGTAATGCGACTATAGAGCCGAAATAAAGTCGATTTTAACGGCTTAATGGTTACTGGGTGGCTTTCCAGAAATTTTAATACAAACCTTGTATTGCCATTGAAGAACTTCCGTATTCCATTGCGTGTTTTGGCATGGCATCCGGATCACTAAACTTGCATCGACTAACCTGCCCTTTTGTCGAAACAAAAAGTTTCAAACACTTCACTTTGCTCTTGCTACAACGCGCGAATTGGTGCCTCTCAAACCGTTTATTCAACTGAGGGCAAAATGGTTATCGAGAGCAAATACAGCTGATTCGTACTTCAAAATACGTAAGCTTGCACCTCTGTTCCAATCGGAACCAACTGAACACTATCAAGCATATCAAAATAAGTTTGTAATTCAATACCCCAATAACAAGAAGCAGGTTATATTTTTCTTCGTCTTTGATCACTCCATTAGCAACAATAAATCTTTCTGCAAGCTCGCTTCCATTTCATCCAATCGTTTCTCGATCGGATCCAATCGAAAACGCAGGCATTACTGCCGCATCTACAAAACAAAAACAAATCGATACGATCAGATTAGCTACTATGAACATTTTCCAACAGCTCGTTCACATAACGATGCTGGGTCATTAACGAATGGTCATTAGGGAACGGTCATTCAAGCGAGAACTGGAAAGTGAGAAGCGAGTAGTGCAAGTGAGAAGTAGTAGAACGAAAGAAGAAATAAGAAAAAAGGCAAGAGTATAAGAAGGAAGAGGAAAAAGAAAGAAGAAGAATAAAGAAAGACGGGAGAAAGAAGGAAGAAAACCATAAAGAAGAATGAAGAAGAAAGAAGGAAGAAGAAGAAGAATAAAAAGAAATAAGGAAAACAGGAAGAAGCAGGAAAAGGAAGAAAAAAAAGGAAAAAGGAAAAAGGAAGGAAGAAACAAAAGAAAGAAGGAAGAGGAAGAAGGAAGAAGAAGAAGGAAGGAAGAAGAAGGAAGAAGGAAAAATAAGAAGAAGAATGAAGAAATGAAAAAGGAAAGAAATAAGAAATAAGAATAAGAAATAAAAATAAGAAAAATAAGAAATAAGAAATAAGAAATAAGAAATAAGAAATAGAAATAAGAAATAAGAAATAAGAAATAAGAAATAAAATAAGATAAAAGAAATAAGAAATAAGAAATAAGAAATAAGAAATAAGAAATAAGAAATAAGAAATAAGAAATAAGAAATAAGAAATAAGAAATAAGAAATAAGAAATAAGAAATAAGAAATAAAAAGAAATAAGAAATAAGAAATAAGAAATAAGAAATAAGAAATAAGAAATAGAAATAAGAAATAAGAATAAGAAATAAGAAATAAGAAATAAGAAATAAGAAATAAGAAATAAGAAATAAGAAATAAGAAATAAGAATAAGAAAGAAATAAGAAATAAGAAATAAGAAATAAGAAATAAGAAATAAGAAATAAGAAATAAGAAATAAGAAATAAGAAATAAGAAATAAGAAATAAGAAATAAGAAATAAGAAATAAGAAATAAGAAATAAGAAATAAGAAATAAGAAATAAGAAATAAGAAATAAGAAATAAGAAATAAGAAATAAGAAATAAGAAATAAGAAATAAGAAATAAGAAATAAGAAATAGAAATAAGAAATAAGAAATAAGAAATAAGAAATAAGAAATAAGAAATAAAAATAGAAATAAGAAATAAGAAATAAGAATAAGAAATAAGAAATAAGAAATAAGAAATAAAATAAGAAATAAGAAATAAGAAATAAGAAATAAGAAATAAGAAATAAGAAATAAGAAATAAGAAATAAGAAATAAGAAATAAGAAATAAGAAATAAGAAATAAGAAATAAGAAATAAGAAATAAAATAAGAAATAAAAATAAGAAAATAAGAAATAAGAAATAAGAAATAAAAAGTAGAAATAGAAATAGAAATAAGAAATAAGAATAATGAAATGAAATAAAAATAGAAAAAATAAGAAAAAAAATAAGCAATAAGAAATAAGAAATAAAAAAAAAAAAAAAAAAAAAATAAGAAATAAGAAATAAAAAAAAAAAAAAAAAAAAAAAAATAAGAAATGAAATAAGAATAAGAAATAAGAAATAGAAAAAGAAATAAAGAAATAAGAAATAAGAAATAAGAAATAAGAAATAAGAAATAAGAAATAGAAATAAGAAATAGAAATAAGAAATAAGAAATAAGAAATAAGAAATAGAAATAAGAAATAGAAATGAAAAAGAAATAAGAAATAAGAAATAGAAATAGAAATAAGAAAAGAAATAAGAAATGAAATAAGAAGAAATAAAATAAGAAATAAGAAATAAGAAATAAGAAATAAGAAAGAAATGAAATAAAATAAGAAATAAGAAATAAGAAATAAGAAATAGAGAAATAAGAAATAAGAAATAAGAAATAAAAGAAATAAGAAGAAATGAAATAAGAAATAAAATAAGAAATAAGAAATAAAAATAGAAATAAGAAATGAAATAAGAAATAAGAAATAAGAAATAAAGAAATAAGAAATAAGAAATAAAGAAATGAGAAATAGAAATAGAAATAAAAATAAGAAATAAAAATAGAAATAAAAGAAATAGAAATAGAAATAAGAAATAAGAAATAAGAAATAAGAAATAAGAAATAAGAAATAAGAAATAAGAAATAAGAAATAAAAAAAGAATAAGAAATAAAAAAAGAAGAAAAAAGAACAAAGAAAAAGAAGAAAGAAGAAAGAAGAAAGAATAAAGAAGAAAGAAAGAATAAAGAATAAAGAAGAAAGAAGAAAGGAGAAAAGTAAGAAGGAAGAAGGAACAAGGAAGAAGAGAAGAAGGAAGAAAGAAGAAGGAAAGGAAGAAGGAAGAAGGAAGACGGAAGAAGGAAAATAAATAAAGAAGGAAAAGGAAAAAGGAAGAAGGACGAAAGAAAGAATATGGAAGAAGGAAGGAGGAAGAAGGAAGAGAAAAGAAGGAAAAGGAAGAAGAAAGCCGGAAGAAGCAAGAAAAAGAAGAAAGAAGGAAGAAGGAAGAAAGAAAAGGAAGAAGGAAAAAGGAAGAACGAAGGACGAAGAAGGAAGAAGGAAAAAGGAAGAAGGAAAAGAAAACAGAAGAAGGAAGAAGAGGAAAGGAGGAGGAAGATGAAGAATGAAGAATGAAGAAGGAATAGGAAAGAAGGAAGAAGGAATAAGAAAGAAAAAGAAAAAAAAAATAAAAGAAAGAATAAGAAGAAAGAAGGAGAAATAAAAGTAAAGGAAGAGAGAAAAGGAAAAGGGAAGAAGGTAGAAAGAAGACGGAAGAAGGAAAAGGAAGAAGAAAAAGGAAGAAGGAAAAGGAAAAGGAAGAAGTAAAAGAAAGAAGAAAGAAGGAAAAGGAAGAAGAAAGAAGGAAGAAAAAAAAGGAAGAAGGAAGAAGGAGGATGAAAGGAAAGAAGGAAAAGGAAGAAAAGAAGGAAGAAGGAAAAGGAAGAAGAAGGAAAAAGAAAAAAGAAAGAAGGAAGAAGCAAAAGGAAAAAGGAAGAACAAAGAAGAAAGAAGGAAAAGGAAAAGAAAGAAAAGTAAAAGGAAGAAGGAAGAAGGAGAAGGAAAAAAGAAGGAAGAAGGAAGAAGAAAGAATAAAGAAGAATGCATGAAAAAGAAGGAAAAAGGTAGAAGAGAAGAAGGAAGAAAGAATAAGGAAGAAGAAAGAAGGAAGTAGGAAGAAGGGAGAAGGAAAAGGAAGGAAGATGGAAGAAAAAGATGGAAGAAGGAAGAAGAAAGAAGGAAGAAGGAAAAGGAAGAAGGAAGATGAAAGGAGGAAGAAGGAAGAAGAAAGAAGAAAGAAGGAAGAAGGAAGAGGAAGAAGAATAAGGAATAAGAAAGAAGGAAGAAGGAAAAGGAAGAAGGAAGAAGGAAAAGGAAGAAGGAGCAGGAAGAAGAAAGTGCAAGAAGGGAGAAGGAAGAAAGGATGAGTGAAGAAAGAACTTCTTATTTTTCACTTTTGCTGATTCGACCTAATGGCCATTCGCCTAATGACCTTCGCCTAATGACCATTCAGCAATGACCTTCGCCGAATGGCTGACACCCATTTCGCTCCAAAATCGAACTTTTATCGAAGTCGCAGAGACATGATGTATACCAAATATACCAATCGACTCAGCTCGTCGAACTAAACAAATGTCTGTCAGTTCATGTATGATGTGACGTGTGCAAAACCGAAAAACATTAGCCATTTTTCATATAGTTTGTTAACCGATTTTCTCCAATAATGTGCTTTCGACTTGGGATAACCTAGTTGATCACTATTAGAATATAATCACAATCGGTCAATGTGTTCAAAAGTTATAAGGAAAATGGTGTGTTGAACCACATAAGCGTTTTGTTTGATTCGCTGTACAGCGTTTGCAAGGGTATATGTAGGCAATTATTTATGATGTGTACCACATCAAGGCGAAACCAAACGATTGAATCGAGAAAGGCATCGTCACCGCTAAGATTAATCTGGTTTGTTCCTTAGTAATGAAGGGCGCCCAATAAAGAGTTCGCCAAGGGCGCCGGAAATCTACTACGGCTCTTGTGCATCACAATCGTATATATATACAGGAACAGGAGTATATGCTCTTGAGAGACGAGTCGGAACTCGAATGAAGTCAGGTTTTTTAACGGATTAAAGTTTATTGAGCAAAACGTTCTTAACATTACGGTGTTCAATGTAGGAATAGAGGAAATTATTTTTCCTAACAAGTTACTTGTGTTGCTATGTAGCTCCCATAACAACGTAACAGCGCTACGGCCGATTGATTTGCGCCAACACCCTCTCAATCGGATAATCCGACCCCTTAACAGTTTCTTGAGATGTGTAGCGTCCACCGGTTTGGTAACAGATCCGCTAACTGGTCCTCGGTTCGCATACTTCAATACTATTCGATCGTTCGCAATATGATCTCTAATAAAGTGATGCTTGATATCTATTGCTTTGATCGTTTGTTTTCGCAATTGTTTTCCATGCCTATCTTGGTTATCCTCGTATATTGAGACTGGATCTGATGGCCGCTTCACTGGAGCCATCACTCCTGAAAGCCAGATAGCTTCTGAGACAGCAGAACTAAGGGACACGTATTCTGCTTCGCTTGAAGATGTGGCAAGCAATATAACTACC
>NW_026942958.1:0-79879 GCF_024139115.2 Armigeres subalbatus | reverse complement strand
GGTAGGCATTTGTATGGTCGTCGTCCAACTCTTTCCCTCTGTTGACAAATCCGCGCAATGCGCAGACGTATTTCACCGATGAGGAGGTGATTATCGAACGCGATATCGACCCTACGTTTATTCCGCAGTACATCAAGAAGGCTCCGTTTCCATCTTGGCTAATGCAGATGTGGTCGATTTTATTTTCTGTATCTAAAGCCGTCACGGGAGACCTTGGAACTGGTCGATGAGAGCGATCCCTGATCACCTTGTCATTATTACCATAGAATTCCTGCGAAAGCTCCGCTTTCACCATATTTTTCCGATACCATGGCGTCCCATAATGCGCTCATGGTTCGAGTTGTCCGATCCGATCTTCGCATTGAAGTCGCCCATACAGATCTTGATATCACCCTCAAAGCTCCTAATCCACCGGGATGGGCCATCTTAGGTATAGCTTCCGGGGAATAGCATTTACACTCAGCCGCTGGATGCCGTAACAAACGCTGTTGGAGCCACACCTCTGGTGTATAGACGCTCGATCAGGGGTCAAATCTGTTTAAAGTCCCACCCAACACCAGGACTAGGCTAGTGCGTTTTAAGCGAGCTCATAAGGACACATGTAACTTTTATAGAGTTCAACAGACCCCACAAGACGCAGCCTCTCACTTAGCTGATGTCAGAAAGAAACAGTGCCCGGGCTCACTACCAGCCATACGCAACCGTTAGCCGGCGATCAATTGTCATCGAAGACCTGTGGAAGCGTGAGTATTGAACTTGTGAGGACCAGCAATGTTTGCATTTTCCCGGAGGTCAACTCACCACTTTCTGTAGACCACAATCTGCTGAACAGGGCGCGCAAAACCCGAAGCTGTCACTTATAGAAGATTTGACACTTCTCGATAATTAACGCACTTGGAGTTTTTGAGAGGAAATTTATGGGGAAGACAACATGAAGAAAGCGAATAAACCAGATGTTGCCAACAGCTTCAGAGAACCATCCATCGTTCACACCGTGAAAATCAAAAACTGCTTAGGCCGGGCACGTATTCAATGCCGGCCAATAACCTGGGAAAATGATTCGACGACAATCCGACCATCCGCAGACTGCGTATGGCGACGGCATGGGCCGAGTTGAATGGATAAGACTTGGTACTGCCAGCCCACTCCGTCTAAGTCTACAGTCAAATGAATAAAATAATCATTAAACCTCAGTAGCTGGCTGTCGTTGAAGCTAGATTCGAAAACAAACAGATTTGAATATGTATCAAGATAACCAGGAAGTAACACCCGATATATTTGTCCCGAAAACCGATTAAATCATGCAACCAGATGAGCTAAGAGACCAGAGGCGCTAGTGTACTTAACTTATATTAGGGTAAATTTGGTCTGCAAAATGGTGGGTTGACATCAGGAGGCCCAACAGAGTTCTGTTCTACTATAGATAGTAGAATCATAGATGAGCGAAGCATGGCTGGTGAGTGATTTTTTGCCCATGCACACGCGCACATAACGTCACAGCCCTTAACGTTTCCATGAAATCGTGAGTCATGCTCGTTGGAGACACGTTTGCACATTCGTTTGAGACAGAGGATTTACTTCGCTCATCTATATTCCACTATCTAGTTCCCACAGTTCCATTCCTGCCCACGGGTCCGATGACAAAAGACCGCCAGCTAGGTTGTGTACTTAGCTGTAGTGCAGCCTGGGCACTGTTGTTTTCTGACATCAGCTAGAGGAGAAGGTACGTCTCGAGCGTCTGTTCACCAGGAAGTGCGGCTCAAACAGCGTTGCCTGGTACCCAGCGGCTGATTAACGAAATGCTGTATCGCGTCAGTTTCACCAGGTGGCAGCCCCACCAGCGCGATGTAGGTAACGCGATCCCCGGTAAGGTAGGCTTACTGGTTCCTCAAATACCACGAAAATGGAGATAAAAGAAAGAGAACGTTATTTTGGCAACGACCCGGCAACGAAATAAGGACCTATGATTAAACTCGGTACCTGGAATGTCAGGACACTAAATGAACCTGACGATGAGCTTCTGGTTCTGTAAACTGCAGAAGGTTGGAGTGAACGCTATTCAAGAAGTTCGATCCGGAGAACGAAATTCCGAGCCGGGACCCCACGACCAACACTGCTTCAAGTATAGACATTATTAATACGGTGATTCGTATAACGTTGACGGATCGAAATCAGAAGGTTGCGGATGAAATATCGACGTCATTTGTAACCTAGATGGATCAAAGCAGGTGACACCTCGAATCTACTGTTCAATATAGCGCTCGAGGGAGACGATTAGAGTAGTTTGTTCGAAAAAGCGTACACAGTTATATACGCTATATCGCGATATCGGATTTGCAAACGATATCGATACTACTCTGATTCTTCTGGTGGTCTTATACGGCAGAAACATACTGATCTCGAGAGCTTGGAGTGTTTGGTAAGGTGCTGCGACATACTCGGCGGTAAACAGGAGAACGGTATCTGGCGGCGTCGCAGAATCACGAATTGTACAGGTGCAAAGGGCTGACATTATTAGCTTCACAACACGGCAGACTACGGTGGCTGGTCAGTTGTTCGTATGCCGGAAGAACGTCAGCGAAGATAATATTTAGTAGAGAATCCTGAAGAGGGCCAGGCTTGTGGAAGGCCGCGCACACGATGGCTTTTTTGCAGTTGAAGAGGACCGAGGCGCTCAATGTCGTGTGACTGGAAGCGATTGGCCCAGGTCGAGTCTAGTGGGAAGGATAATCATTCAGCGTAGGTCTCGAAGAGCTGTAGCCCATCAAGTATCAAGTAAGTTAGGGTAAATTTATTTGAAAATGTTTTGTCCATTGTATACTTTTTTGTTGTGATTGCAAAGATATTTAGTTACCAGATAAAGATTGTCGCTTCGTGTTCCCTTTGTTCTGCTGTCGAAATATGTGTGGTACCTAACTGTCAAATCGCATGTATTTTTCCTTCATTGACATTTAGATCACCTATCCTCCCAGCTTAAGATGGCAGCGACGACAGCGACAATGTTTATCTTGTATTTAACTAAAAATCTTTATTTGCAATCATAACTCATATACCATCTGATGAGCCGAGCCACACCTGTCCGAACGGCATCATTACTGATATTCGCTGCCCTGATTTGAATCGATTTCTATTCGACCACTCAACAGCGACGAGTGAAGGATTACAAACTCTGGTGAACCTTTTTACTAGCCATACCAAGCGGCGATATAATCAGCAAGGCAGCTATCCAGAAATCGGAGAGCAGCAGATTGCAGAAGGTAAGCTAGGTTAACCTTTGTTCGTGCTCTGGGGTCAATATGACCCCAGGCCACTTGAGTTTGCCATTTTTTAGTTTTCAAACAATTCTCCTAATTTTTGGTAGTTTGATAAAACTCGCCGAGATCTGTCTCCTATGTGCAAATTCGCTTGAAAAATCTTGAAAATATGCGCTACAGTGTACTTTTTCAAAAACTTATCTGTTCGTGCCTTAATTGACTTCCAAATTGAAATTGCTATAACTTTCTTAATGTTTGACCAATTTTTGGATTTTTGGGGCTGTTTCGAAGATAATTTAATCATCTTTCAGGTCGTTATAAAGATTGATTATAGGTTGGGTACATAGTGGGAGGGGTTTTCGTAAAGAAGGTACAATAACAGTGCTTATTTTACTTTATCAGAATATCCTACCCATTTTGAACTGCACCTTTTCAAAAGGTTATACAGGAAGGCGTGTGCTTTGACATGAGTCATTGATTAGTTTAGAGCTTGATCGCTAGGTGGTGGTATATTTGAACTTATTCTAGACTACCGTAATCTGATATATGGAATTTTCCTCATTGTAAATATTCTTATCGCACAATTTGAGATTTGTAAAGATGACGTCTTTAACAAAGTTCGTCTGGTAGGAATGGTCTATCATGTGACGGAATAAATAATTAGAAATTTACAAAGAGGCGCAGTGTACTTCGCAATATTCTTGCATGTTTGAAATATTGCTTTAGCTTGAGATCCCTCATACATACCCAAGTTGTATTCGGCAACATTGTTCAGCATGTTCAGGATCACAAAGCGGTGCTCAATATAATGAGCATTTGTTCCAAGATGCGGCGCTAGTGAGCTGTTATATTTGAGATATTGTTTCATGAGATCTGATGTATTTGGTTTGTAGCATTTTGACAAACATGAATGTTGTGGTAGAGTTCATCAAAAGTTTTTTGTATTCAACCTGTTCCAGCGATGCTGCAAATAATAGAATGTGTTCACAGAATATGTTTTAGGTCATCCAAGAAAACCTGAATTAAGGCCTTTGGGTCTACATAACAAAGATCAGCAAATTCTTCCTATTTGTAAAATTCAATTATTACTTCCTGTCAAAGACAGTCCATTCCCACTAGACGATCTTTGATCAAGAGGCCATTTTAACAAATTTTAAACTTGTGCGATAGGAATATTTACACTGAGGAGAATTCTTTATATCGAATTCTTGAGTAGTCTAAAATGATGAATTCAAATATACTCACCACCTGGCGGCCAAGTTCTAAACTTATCAACGCCTCATCTCAAAGCACACACCTTCCTTAACCTTTTTTATAAAGGTGCAGTTCAAAATGGGTAGGATTTTGATATAACTAATATATTCTGAAAATCACCATTTTTGTACCCTTGTTCACTAAAACCCTCTCCGCGATGTACACGCCCACTAAAAGTCAATCTTTGGGACCTGAAAGATAGATTAAATTATCTTCGAAACAGCCCAAAATCCAAAATCGGTCGAACATTAAGAAAGTTATAGCATTTCAATTTGATCAATTTGACCCAGAGCACAGACAACGTAAGTTTTTGAGACAGACAGAAGGTTAATCTGGCCGTTTTGCCTAAAAATTTTATTTTATTGTGTCAGGTGTTCGTGTGCAGCGCATAGCAATGTCTGTAGGCAGAATCCGCCAGCCACTTAAACGGATAGAACCGCTTCGAAACAACACTACACGCACACGTTTCTATTCAGAAACGATGCACGTAGGATTGTGTTTCGCCCAAGTCCACTTTCTCGATTATTAAAATGAATAAATATGGAGAATCGTAACGAGCATTATTGAATGCTATATAATAGACTCTACTATTATCACAGAGAACAGACATGGATGTCGAACAAAATATCGGTAAAAACGTGTAAAGATTTAAATTGCACTCAGCGCCGCCAACGCAGGCTGCCCGACATAAAATCTCAATCTGACTATATGATGCTGGCATACACTACATAAACAATGTAGTGCTGCCACCAGGAGCGAGCCTAGGAGTAATTGAATGAACACTAGCGGTAAAAAGTAAACACGGCAAATTTTAACCATATTTATCAGCACAAGCACTGCAACAGGGCATAACGACATAGTTCAAAATAACCAGTAAACTATACACAAGCACGCGAATGAAGACGAACGTCTGTTCTCTTGCTATTATTGTGTAATTGTGAACGATTTGAAAACGACAAGGAAGATATGGAGTTAGATAATTTTTGGTCATTTTGCTAAAAATAATTGTGTTTCCGCAACTAGTATTTCATAACCATATATACGTTCAATCAGGTAGAACATTGTACCAAGACAAACAGAAGTAACAGCTTGAACATTTTTCGAAAATCCATCGCTCAACTCCTCTACTACCATCTTGCATGTAACACGAAACGATGTTTCATATGACATCGTCACCAGAAGGCGCTGGAGTGAAATGTCAAACCGAAGGATTACGACACTAGCGCCTCTAGTTGTGAATGCGTAATCAATCAAATTCGAATTGATCTGAAGTCATAGGTCGATGGTATTTTCTCTTGTGTTAAGTCTGTTTGTCTGTGATTATACCATTTCAATAACCTATTGCATAGATTACTATGAGAACACTCAATCCGGTTGGTTTTCCAAGAAGTCAAAACCATTACTTGAATAAATTTGATGTGGGTAAAAGTACGCAGGAACGGGTGCAAAGTAATGCATGTGATCTTCAAGTTCTGATGTCAAATCCGTATCTCCGGCTGAAATAAGATGCACAGACAGAAGGTTAAACAAACGAAGCCTTGATTCGGCTACATTGTAGGATTTTCTTTTAGCAAAATTCACTTACTTATGGGTCTGTACACTCCGGTGGTGCAAAGGGCCGACTTGAAAGATCTCCATCCTGAGCGTTGTCCAGATTACCAACCTGTTGCCAGGTTAGATTTCGGTCGACTTCTTTGATTTCTTTATTGAGGCTTCGCCGCGATGAGCCTCGGGTCTGCCTTTTGCTGTGATGGCCGCAGGAATCCAATCTAATGTTCGTTTACAGATTTCGTTTCCGTCCCTACGTAAAGTCCTGACCCAGCCTCACTTCCAATCCTGAATTTCTGTTATCGGCCTCTGGTGACAACAACCATGGAGCTCGTTGTTTGCGATCCAGGAGGCCACCAGGTCCGAATATATACCATAGACATCTGTTCATGAACACCGGCAGCCGTTGAGTGTTCTCCACTGACACACACCATGTTTCGCCAGCACAGATTTCACATTAGAGTTGAAAAATTTGTATTTTGGGATCACCATCTGCCTGTTTTTCCAGATATTTCTTAAACTCGTAAAGGCAGCCCTTGCTTTCTTGATCCGTGCACCTATGTCGATCTTGTAGCGCCGTCTGACGCCATTTGGCTATCAAGACATTGGAAGCTGGAACTGAAGGTCACCGTGTTCATCCAACGATTTGGTTTGTTGACGTTGTTGACTAAACTCGCCGAAGAGGAGCGCTCGCAAGGTCGTTGAGGTTACTTGCAATAAGAACGCCGATGAGCAAGGGTGCAACGTCATCAGCCAATTCGAAGTCATTTAGGTGTCTCCATGGTTATAGGCGCCATAGCAGCCCGCGGTTTGGTTCACGGTCAATCGCACTACCAGAATCTTCACTGATTACGATGAGGACAGTAACGGTGATAGAATACAACCTTGCCTCACACCAGCTACGACCCGGATAGGGCGGACAAAACCTGTAGCAGCACTCTACACGAGAAGGCTTGCTGTGCCTCGATGGGGCCGATGATTTTTTCAGGAACCCCTTGCGTCTCTGGGCGCACATATTCTCAGGATTGAGACGGTCGAAGCTTTTCGTAGTCAATGAATACCAGGTTAAAGAACTTTGATTCTTGGCTGCCGCCGAGTCCAGTCGACCGCGAAAGTTGCGGTGTCCTAGATATTACGACGAGCTGATGTTTGCTGAGCATATCGGCTGATATGCGATCGACCCCTGGGGCTTTATTCGATTTCATGCTTTGATGGCTGTTTGAATCTCTGCAGTGATGGAGCTTATATTGACAGATAGGCAGATCATTCGAGGTGGTGATGGCTTCGCTGGAACTCTGAAAAAGGTTCGAAGAGCTCTAACCAGCGTTTCAGCTGGTCAGTTGGGTCGGTCAATAACTGGCCATTCGCATCTTCATCAGGCATCGTTGCATTCATCTTCGCCCCGCTTAAGCTCGTGATATATCGTGGAGGTGAATGTCCTCGGTTGCTGCGGCTCTCTCTCTCCTTCGTCGACCAGAGAGTCCGCCCACGCTCGCTTGTCTCGTCGACATGGGCGTTTTACTTCCTTCTCCAGGGCCCAGTATCGTTGACGGGCCAAGACTTTGCTCCTCTGGTTTTGATCCTCTATCGCGGTCTCATCGGTGATCCATTCTTCGCGCGCAGTTGCCCAGATTATTCTCGCTGGTGGCGATGAAGCATTCTTGATGGCGGTCCATTGGTCTTCCACGCTGCTACCTTCCGGAATATCTGCGCATGCGTCTCCAGTTCTTCAACGAAGGACCGTTTCACCGTGGCATCTTCCAGTCGGCGTGTGTTGAACCGTCGTCCAACCTCTCCCTATCGAGAATCCGCGTAATGCGTAGGTATTTCACCGATGAGAAGGTGATAATCAGACGTTTATTGCGTATATCAAGAAGGCTCCGTTTCCATTTTCGGCTGATGCAGATGTGGTCGAATTGATTTTCTGTAAAGCCATCACGGGAGACCCACGTGATCTTGTAAACGGTCGATGAAGAAAGAGCGATCCTCCGATCATTATGCCGTTATTACCACAGAATTCTGCGAACAGCTCTCCATATTCGCTCATTTCTTCGAGACCATGGTCCCATAATGCGCCTATAGTTCGTTGTCGGATCCAACTTCGCACAAGTCGCCCATACAGATCTTGATATCTTGTTGCGGTTTATTTTATTTTACCTATAAGTGACAAATGTTTGAGTGGATTTGTGAATGTTCCATTCCTGAATGTTCTATGTTTAAGACGATCCCCACCGATGTGTATCCAAATGAGTGTCTAGTATAGGAACGAAATGCGTCTATATTTTATTCATGCAATTGTTCTCGCACCGGTTTTTTAACAAGGTTGTTATGCAATCATGTTCACCGGTGGTGAATATCCGGTTGCTATTGAGGCCAACACGGAAATAAATAAAATCAGGAAAAATTATTTATTTTCAAATCTTTCAGAACGCCCAACTTTTGTAATATAAGTATGTGGTAATGCATTTTGTGATTATCAGATTAGCTAGACACACATCTGCTAGGTGGCTAGCTTATATGCAATAATTTAGTGGGTGGATATCTCGAGATCTATAAGACTTAGAAAGATTTTGTCTTCTACATAGTTGTTCGAGCCATAACATTTATGATGGAGACTAGTTTAGTTTGGAATTCATACGCATAGCGGCGTGTGTATGAGAAATAACCTGTTAGGTTAAATATTTCTAAATCCTCAGAGTTAGAAAGTGGCATCTTCTACAAAGTTATCCCAATTATCTGTTAGGTTGGTTATTATGTAAGTTTTAAAAGGGTAGTCAAAACCAGAAATTTAGTTGAAACCGCACATCGCTGACACTCGAGTTGAGTCGAATCGAGTCAAGTACAAGACTGAAGATACTTTTGTAGAAGTCGAAATAGTACCTTCTCAAATGTACAACCAAGTGGTGGAATTAAATGGAATTGTAAGAACTCGTCTTATGGCAAGTAACTTTGTAGAATACGGCAATATTCTGAAAATTCCAGATTTTGAGATATTTAATATCAATATTTCTTATACACTAGCGCCGCGAAGCGATTGTGTTTTAAAACTAAACTTGCTTTGCATCATGACGGTTTGACCACACCGAAAACTTTAGGAATACGGCAATATTTTAAAATTTCAGTTTTTGAAATATCAACCAGAGTTATTTTTATACACTAGCGCCACCAAGCGGTATATCTTAATCTAAACCTGCGTTGGTCATAATGGCTTTGACCACCTGGAATAACTTCTAGAAGGCGGCAATATTCTAAAAATTCATTATTTTATCCAATATCAAATTAAACTTGTTTTCGCCGCGATGGTTTTGACCACGATAACAACTTTAGAAAACGCCAATATTCTAAAAATTCCAGATTTCGAGATATCTAACCTATCAGCTTATTTATTTTCATGCACAGCGCGCCAATCAGTTGAAATCAAATCAAACTGACCTCCATCACAATGGTTTTGATGATAAATAACCGAACAATTTTTCAGAAGGCGGCACTTTTTATTTATGCGTTACTCATATTTCCGTGTGATGGTTTGGCAACGGTTGGAGCGGGTCGCCAAATTTGCCAACACGCTATTACCGAAGGTTGCGTTTACATTTCCCAAACCCGTTTACCAACGACGGCGAGTTCGCGTCCGATGGAAGTTGTATTTGGCTTTATTTACGCACTGGTGGGGACTGTCTAAGCCTGAAGATAGGCAATTTATAAATATAGAAATTCTCAGACAAAGATTTTATGTTGCTGGCACATGGACAAATAATTCTGGCTGCCCAAATCAGTTATTTTAATTTGTTGAATGCTGAGTTTTATTTTGTATATGACGAGCTCGGTGGTCTAATGGCTACCACTTCTGCCTTATAAGCAGGAGGTTGTGGGTCAATTCCAGGCTCGTCCCTTTCCTCCTTTGTATTTCTATCTTAGTTCTTTCTGTTACACGTTCTACCAAAACGGCCTACTGTTATAACCTTCCACACAATCTCAAAGCCTCCCGTGGCACCTATAAGAGATCGTAGAGTTCTCCGCTCAAGTAGGTGTCCAACTAACCATCCTCCCTTCCTCAGCATTCGCAAGGACGTGGTCAGGACAGATCTCGACTATTGGAGAGTGCAATGCTTCCATCTAAGAGATAGTGATTAGTCCCAAATCAATATCTGTGGTAACGGATGTCAGTGATGCTACTCTCATACAACAGTCTTGGTTTGTACACCTATGAATTTGTGCGAATTGCTCAAAGATAATGCTAATGCGCTGAGTATTTATTTTTGTATGTTTGTAACATAATTTTATTGTAATATGGTCCACGATGGGGCAGCGCTCCGATGCTGGATCCACGGTCCTGCAGCACATTGGTGAGTTTGCTTGTGCTCCAATGAAATTGAGAGATATGAAGTTCCACGAAACGACCTTCCAATCGCTAATCTTTTTTCGTCGCTGTAGTCTTCGCCGATTGTTCCGGTCCATATTCTCTCGTTGATTATTCGTTGCTTGTTTTTAAGGCTGTGAGCACGTTCTGACACCACCCTCTAAATTTTCGGTGGAGCATGGTGAACAGTTTTCTTAGAATCGCTCGCTAGCTCTCGAACGATGCTCAATTTCCCTAACATGGTAAACAGACGGTGTTGTGAGCCATATATCCTTGGTAAAAATAGCAGTGTTTGAGTTATTATTGCCTGATTTTCAAAATTGCACGCGGCGAACCCTTCATGAAAGGTACCAGCGCGCTTTATGCACCCTGTTCTTGATTCTTGGGTGAATAGCATTGCGGTGTATCGTTTGGCGCGGCTACCTTTCGACAGTCATTCCGTGCGAAGTTTTGTGCAGTACCCATTTGGGAACATTACAAACGCCGCGCAGTGTATCATATCCAGAAAATCTGACAATAGAGTTTTTCAATTGTTCCCCATTATGCAATAATATTTATTGTACCAGTCTCATTCTTCTTCATTGGCATTACATTCCCACTGAGACATTTCCACCTCGCAGCTTAGTGTTTATTAAGCACTTCACAGTTATGAACTGCGAGATTTTTAAGTCACCATTTCTGCATTCGTATATCATGAGACCATCACGATGATACTTATGCCCAGGGAAGTCGAGACATTCAACCGAAAATTGCCTAGTCCGGCACCGGTAATCGAACCCAGCCACCATCAGCAGGTTCCTGCTTTTGAAGCGCTCATCTCACTGCCGGCTTAGGAGGGCCCTACTTGTACTCCGCTACAGTATTAAAACTCACTCTGAATTCAATGTCCATTGTCCAGATTCAACACACATTTAACTTTTAAAATTATAAACATGGGTTAAAATGAAATGAATAGGTTGTTATTATACCCATTCAGTATAGATTTCTAAAGCATGGTCGATATAGAAGAAATTTGTTGTTATGATTCCGTCAAGGTGCTAATTGGCATAATATGCCGCACTGCTTTCCAATTCCGGCACATAACTAGGGCATGCCATTTATATTCACAGTGGCTGTGGAATAAGATCACACTGTCATCTGAGGAGCATGTGAGCCCGTCTTCACTGTCAAATGTATATTGCTCTATTATAACGTGCCTTTTATGGAATACTGAAGAAACCGTAGTTCTGTGCAAATTCGAAGTATCGACCCAGAATACGAGCAAGGTCGTAAGCACAAGCTTTGAGGGGATCGTCGTTAACAGTGAAAGTCAGTGCTCGATCGATAAGAAGGTCTCGGGATTTCTGCAATATTGTTCAAAAACGCCAAAGGGACCCAGCTCTAAACGATGATTGCAGTTATACTGTTCATTTATGTGTGTCATAGGAGACACCTTGGGCAAAATAATGATCCATCCAAAGGATTAGCCCATCGGCCCAGCCCCAAGGCTTCTATTCTCAAATAATGACAATAATGGACTGAGCAACCAAGTGAGCAACTCGAATGGATTTACTGAATGGAAAAGTAAGTATATTCAGAGTTCTTCGGTTTGTCAAGTAACCATGAGATGCGCATGAACGCGCTTTCAAGTGAAAGTTTAGGCGCATACGTCAGAAAATCAATGGGGAATAATGCGAAAGAATCGCATTGTTTGAAAGTTAAGGTCATCCATATTACAAGATTAATATTGAATTGAAATATTGGTTGTTTTTATCTGTAGTTAAACTTGTTTTAGTGGACTCGTTGGTAATCGATGCGTCAATAGTATTTTAATATCATGTATTAGTAATTTATAAATATTTTTACTATGAACCTTCCAAGTCACAAAGCGTATGATAAGACACTTCGATCTACGAAAATGGCTACTTACAAAAGTTGCTTCAAAATTACCAAAGCACTTAAAAGTTTGTTGTAAAGGTTGCGTGAAAACTTACATGGATTTTTTCCACAGCACTTTTCACGTAATATAAAGCAAAACATGTGAAAACCCTTTGATTGACTATATTTTCAAATAAAGGATAATGGATTTTTTGTAGATATCATTATGTTTTATCATACGATATTAGGAACAGATGATTTAGGTTTTTTCTATTATTCAGGGGGTTTTGTCGACCGAATTTTATGAAATTTGAAATGTTTGCCAAATTTTACATAATCGTTCATAAAAAACCCCTGACAATAATAGAACAAACCTGCCAAAGCTGTCATTCCCTACAGAAGAAATAAACTACCCAATAGTGAGTTTAATTCACCCAACCTCGTGAAGAGCTGCAAAATATATAGTCATATGCGAGGTCTTCCACGATAAGTTACTCTAATGCGACCCCAAGGATCATCCAAGGATCGAACATATAACTGTTAACTCCACTCAAAGTTCGTGAAAGAAGGGCTAATGAGCCAGTGGCAGTGAAGACACGATTAGGTGGTGCGTCTATGAAGCAGGTGGAGTCCGTTCCGATCAAACAGCTCTATGTGCATATGGTGGAGGAGAAAATAGGGAACCGAGAGTTACATGACTTAATGAAGCAATACTTGCAGTTGAGGAAGCAGCGGTAGAAACCCAATTGAGTCCGTAGATGACAGCAGAGCACGTAGCATCATGGAGAAAACAACACGTAGCAATACAGTGTGGGTTCGAAAGTGGGTTGCTTTGAATATGATCAACCAATTCTTCCAGATATCCACTCGCCATGCAGGCTGGAATCATGGAGAAACGGCTGAAAAAGACCAAGAGCTGAAAGCGAGGGTGATACAACTAATTCGAGAGTACGAAAACAAAAGGATATGCGCACAAAATTACAGAATACGAGTTGTTGGCGGATCGAATAGGATGTGGTATTTACCATCAGGAGTTAGAAACCCAAAGAAACCTTCAAAAGTCCGCCTTATGGGACGCTGCTGCAAGGGTGAAAGGGTCTCTCAATGACCTGCTTCTTAAAGGATCAGATATGTTGACGTAGACATCCGCGAAATGTTCCACCAGATTCGTATTGCTTCGGAAGATAGGCAGTCGCAACGATTTGTGTTTCGCGAACGTCAAGGAGAACCAGTACAAATCTACGTAATGGACGTAGCAACTTTTGCCATGCTCCCCTAGCATCGCTGAATTCATCGAGAATAAAAATGCCCGAGAGTTCGAGTCACTGTTTCCGAAAACAGCAGAAGCGATTATCACGCGCACTACGTGATAGCGTGGACACAGTGGATGAAGCATACAGGTGGTAAATGAAGTCAAGCACGTTCACGCCCTGGGTGGCTTCGAAATTCAACTTCACGTCGAACGTTTCGATGTTCTAATATACAGCTGGGAGAAACAGAGAGTTCCCAAGATAAATCGCTCGATCTAGAAAGTTCAGCTGACTTCGAGTGTCCTAGGAATGATGTGGAAACCCTACAAAGATGTGTTTATCTTCGAAGAAATGTGAAAGATGATATGAAGAAACTCTTGATACAGCAGCGTACCAACTAAGCGACAAGTGCTGAGACTGTTGATGTCGCTGTTCGATCCGTATGGTTTCATAGCTCATTTTCTTGTCCACGGAAAATTCTGATGCAGCATATTTGGAGGTCTGTACAGATTGGGATGACGAAATCACACGGAGCTGTATAGGATGTGACTGGACACGGCTGTTGGTGCACTTGGAAGAAGTTTGTTCCACGTTGTTTCTCGGACGTTACAAGAGAGAAATGCCCATCATCAATCTGACACCTACCCAGATGAATATAATGTTTTGAAGTATAACTTGACACAACCCAACGAAACGCCAAAGCTTCTGGAAAAGACCAGTAAGATAATTCAGGAGTCACCTTTCATGGATGATGCTGGAGATAAGGATGAATAGCAGAATTTCCTAGCACATTTTTCCATTTGAAACCAAATACCCAGTAATTTTACCGAAAGAGCACCTCCTGACACGCCTCGTTGTGTGAAGCTACAGACGGTTCTTGCCATGCACAACGACACAGTTTTCAACGAAATCGTCAACGCTTCAGAATTCCGCAACTGCGTCAAGTCATCAAGCGAATCTCCAAAGATAGTCAACGTTGTAAAATTAGCCGTTGTAAATGTCAAAGCCGTTCCACATTTGCCCAATGATGCGCCTCTTCCGGGGTCCGCCTCACACCCCCCACATTCGTCCATTTAACTACACCGGTTTAGATTATTTTGGACCAATCATGGTGAAACAAGGTCGGAGCTTGGTGAAACGCTGGGTGGCGCTATTTCATGCCTCACCATACGAGCAGTGATCTGGAGATCGTCCACAGCCTCTCGACACACTCTTTCGTTATGGCGATTCGAAGATTTGTAAATCGTAGAGGATCTCCTGCTGCGTTTTATCGGGAACCTGTTTCAAGGGTGCCAAAAATGTCTTGACTGGGCAGATTCAGGGTATTCATGAAATTGTACAGTAACGTTCACAAATGCAAGAACGATCTGGCATTTCAACCCACCATCTGCTCCACACATGGAGGGTGCTGGGAGCGAATGGTCCGGTCAAAGCAGCAATAGCGGTATAGCCGAACACCCACGACATCCAAATGTTGAAGCCTTGGAGACATAGTGTTGAAGCGAAGCTGTAGCAATTCACGTCCTCTGACGTACATCCCAATACACAACGCAGCAAGAAGCTCCTCCACCGAACCACTTTCTTCTTCATGGCAACAGGAATTGTTCAACCAAGAATGGCGTTTGTGGTGGAGGGATCAGCGTTACGCGACAGCTGGAAGCTTACTTAGTTCTTAACGGATCAATTCTGGAGAAGGTGGGCATGAATATTTGCCAACATTGACTAGACCACGAAGTGGTTTCAGCCAACTAAAACCTTGGAACCAGGGAACTTCTTAGTGACTTTTGGATGCAATAGTGACTTTTTAGTGACTAGGAATAGTGACCAAGTCACTAAAAAGTGACTTGCTACCAGCCCTGCGTATCAAACATCATGATTTTACCACATTTTACAATACCAGTTCACTGCTGGCAATTTCGTATATTTTCTGTCTGTGTCCACCTGGCCATGTCCCCGGATCAGGTGCCCTGGAGAAGTGGACACTTATCGATCCGAATCAAACATGTCGTGACGTATCAAACTTCATGACTTTACAATACCAGTTCACTGCTGGTTTCATTTATATTCTGTCTGTGTCCATTCGGCCATGCCCCGGACCAGGTGCCTTGGTAAAGTGGCCACTTATCGATCCGAACCAAACAATGCCATGCGACGTATCAAATTTCATAATTTTACAATATGTACCAGTTCATTACTGGCACTCTAACTCTGTCTGTGTGTGCGCCATATCCCCGGATCAGGTGCCCTGGGGAAGTGGCCACTGATCGATCCAAATCAAACCGTGTCATGCGACGTATCAATTTTCGTGAATTTTTGAATCAACACTTATCTGTGTTCGATTGTTCTCATTCAAGCAGCCGTGGTTGTCTGAAGAGTTGCAGCACCTTCTGCAACGTTGTTCGCAAGTCTGTAAACGTTATTTCATCTATGACTTGTTGAGCGGAAATCTCGACTGCATTGAATTATTAGATAACGTAGCTATTTATGCTCCTTCTCAACAACTGCGAGAACGAGAGCTATTATTCGTTAGACACCGCAGAACCGTGTATGATCAATGTCTACGTTTGTTCAAAAGTTAGTGATGTTTTGATTTTAATTTGTCAAAAATGTGTTCAAAAATAGGATTAAGGCTCTAGGTTAAGGTGCAGTCTGTAGAACAGTCTTTAATACCTTCGAGACGGTGGTAACAAATAAATAAAATAAACCGGGTTTAACGCCCAAGGGATATGGAAAAATTACCCATGGGCCAACTTCTTCACCTCCCTCAATTCTTAGGCGGTGCTTAACCATACGCTTAAACCTATTTAAGCATAAGGGCCAATTTCTATCTCCGCTTAGGCCTTAGACCAAGATTAAACGTATGGGTAAGCCCCGCTTAAGAGTTAACCGAGGTGTATAATTTGGCCCGAAGCTCTCAAAAGCCGGACTTAAACTTCGATACACAATGCATGTTCATTTTAGTTGCCAATTATTAAACAATCAGCTTTACCGTACATTTCATTTCACTTTCATATAATGTAATATTCTACTAGTTTACAGGATTATAACCGACGAAACTATATACCCAATAGTAATCAGTGGCAACCCATGACGAATTTCAACTATTACAATCCGTTTAATCCTCGACAATGGAACGGCGATCATATTCAGCCCGAGCACTCCCGGTCGAACATAGTCCTTATCTACCGATCCCACAAGGGTACTATAGCAAAGATCGGAGCGATGGTAACGGATACGGTTATGGAATTCACGGGCAAACTATGGTTCCCCCATTGATGCGCTGAACTACTTGTACATATGTACAATAGATTCGGATACGATCCACGATGGGCAACCGCATTCGGAAATACTGGTAACAGAAGGTAAGTTTCGAGTATTCAGACTACGAGTTTACATTATCATTGTGTTTTATTAGTTCCATATAATAGGCTCGAGACTGCATTATGTATTACAGAGCCAGAATCTTAGAAACTAATTATTATTATAAGCAATAGCAGCGCAACTTCTTTTTCTTCTTCTCCTATTACGTAATGCTAAGGGAGGTAGGGTGTTTGCTCAAATGTGACAATCCATACAAATATTTCAGATTCATACAAAGTGTGAATAGGGAGAACAATTTCGCTTAATCTCAAAAGGACCTAAGGAACATTTTTTCATGATTTAATTTGAATAGCGCAATCAACAGAAAAACAAAACAACGATCCATTAATCTGTATGGATTGTCACACTTCAACATACACACACACACAAACGCGCGCGCACGGACGTACAGGTATTTTCTCAATTCACTGAGCTGATTCGATTGGTATAGAACAGCCTTCTATAAAAGTTCGTTTTCGGAGTGAAATGATCGGAGCCTATCGGTCAACTTTGTTATACGAGAAAGGCAAAAATCTAAGGGCAAAAGTTAAGAGGAAGTAGAACAAAACATGAAAACTAAAACTTTTATAAATAGTAAAGTCATTTAACTATGTACTTAATCGATTTCTTTTACAGGCAAGATATGTTCGAATGCCCTGGCCTATCGTGGAAATGTAGCCCAAAACGACAAAGAAGCAGCACAACAACAACGACCACTTTGCAACCATATAGGAAAAGAAATTCATCGTCCCCAACATGTGGGATAAAAGTATATTTAAAGTTTTGAATAAACGATGACGGTTTGATTGAAAAAACGATGGAATTTAATAAAGATGTATTATTCTAAGGGTCGTACACTTATTACGTAAGCAATTTTCTGGGTTTTCTGACCCCTTCACCCCTTGTAAGATTTTTTCATACAAATGATTTTTATTTATATGGAGCGTAAGATTGACCGACTTCCCTCTAGGTGCTTACATAATATATGTACGGCCCCTAACCTACAAATTCATCACTATCCCACAACTTCTTTCCCTAACTTGTTAGTGTCATTCATATTTTTTTGGTCAGAAGAAGACGTCATCAGTTGTTCAAGCACTTTGCGCTGATTTCCAATCAATAAGGTCAAAACGTTCAATGCTAGAAATGGCGTTGATTCAGTGATAGTAAAATCGAAATTTTAGCTCATTAAACTACTCAATCAGTGCAAGCTAAGTACAGGAGATAATCATTTCACCTCACTTCACTCCTTCCGAGCAGGAGCGAGTACCTCAATACCATACTTTGTTATGAACTAGCCTTGATAAGAGGCACTTACTTGATGGGTTACAGCTCTTCGATGAAGCTACGCCGAATGGAGTATCCTCTCCACTCAACAATGATCCTGGGCCAATCGCTTCCAGTCGCCTGAACATAGAGCGGCCTCAGGTCTCTTCGACTGCAAAAGCATCGTGACGCGGCCTTCCACAGAAGCCTGCGGCCTGTTCTGGGCTCTTCTTAAATATTATCTTCGCTTGATGTTCTTCCGGCAATCAACCACCCACCGTAGTTATAATATCCAAATTTGTGTTAACTTCGTAATTCATGCGACGCGCCAGATACGTTCTCCTGTTTACGCCGAGTATTGTCGCAGCACCTTAGCCTCAAACACTTCTCTCGAATCAGCCTTTCCTCATGTATACAGCCAATTTGCAGGACCTACGGGACCTCATTTTCACCTCGCGGATAACATCATTATCGCACGTCACATGTTCCAAGATACACAAATTCTTCTACCACATCAAATCTCACTGCTTCGCTACACAACTATAATTGAACCACGTTTTGCCAGCGACCATGTACTTTGTTTTGCTGGTATTGATCGTGAGTCCAATCATTGCTGTCTCCCTCTTAAAAGGCACTTTTGGGGATGGTTCAACGTTGAGTTTACTCTCCCACGTTGTGGGCGTTGATGGGCATTGTTCGCCTGCTGAAGTCCGGTAAGGTACTCTTGACCCAGCGCTGCTAGTACCGTTAGAATATCTGCTGTCGTTGTGAAAGTGTGTGATCGTTCATGGACCGATCAAGAAATGAGCTGCTGTCAAGGCATTGATATCGGTGGGGTCATCCGATAATGGGCAGGGTCTTGAGTTTAGGGCTGCGGCGATTTGTACGAGCAGGGTGGAGAGTTTTCATGGAAGTTACTGACGATTACCTTCTTTAGCAGCCTTTGCGGATCAAACAGCTGCTTCCCACAACCTCCAAAGTTGGGAACAGGGATGAAAAGCCACTGATTCCATGTTTTGATAGTTCTGATTAATCGCCTGCTGACCGGTCGGAGTGTATCCGCTTGGGATTCCATGGTGCCCAATGAACTTCCGGAGAGCAGAAATAAACATCCTGAGTAGCACTCTTGTCTCATATCAGTCACTGTGACTCTACGCGAACAAATCCAGTCACATTTGAGTAGCTGCAACTAAATAGATCTGAACTGTGCTACTAGGGATGCTGTTGAAAGGTCCGTAACGAGCTCCAAATGGATTCGCTTGGTGAAACATACAATGATGTAAACCTCAGGTGGGCCGTCGATGGATAGGTTTGTGAAAAGGCCAGAGTAATCCAGCCGGTTATCAGAAACGCCCTCTCGTAGATGGCAGTGTCCCATTCTGCTCAATTGGCTTTGGTTGAAACGAAAACAGCGATGACATTTTCTCAAACGGAAGAAACGGCTCTTTTGCCGTGAATCGGCCAAAATTCTTGTCTCACTGCGGCTTAGTTGCTTTGTCTCACCATGGTGAATCTGAATGTGGATACTTCAATGATCAGACTGGAGAAGCCTCTATATACCGCACAGGCCGCCTTAGTCTGAATAAATAAATAAATAAATACTCAATGATCAAGCGGGTGAAAGCATGCGATTGAGGATGAACTGCCGGATGTTTGACGTGTAATCTCAAGAGAGTAACGAGGCTGCCAGTTATCACACGGAGAAAAAAAGTACCCAAAATTGAGTATTTTAAACTTACTTTTGAGTTATTTTTTTCTTCTTTCATCACTCTTTCTTTTGTTGTCAAAACAAAAGAGCCAAACAATCCAACGACGCCAGTTCAATACGGAAGCCAATTTTGAGTTTTATTACCTGAGGTCGAAATTGAGTGAATTAAACTTAAATTTGGGTCACTAAATTTTCCGTTGGTACTTTTTAACATGGGAGTAAAGGAAACCTTTCGACCATACTTACTCAATTTTGGCTTCCCGTACGGATGTTCGAGGTTGGGTGAATTAAACTCACTATTGGGTAGTTTATTTCTTCCGTGTAACAATACTTTCTTATCGAGAACGGACACAAAAGCTTCAAGGGTGATTTGGAAGATACTTGATGCATCCTTTTAACCTTTATAAGGCAGTGGCAACTATATTGCCACCAACAATAATATGTTTTCTATTTGTTAACAAGAGCCTCCTGACCAACCATTTCTTCAATTTTCTTTAAAATTCTTCATATAGATCGTTAAAGGTTTTATCATTTAATCAAGGAGATTGTTTAATGCTAAAAATTGCATAAAAATGTACTAAAATTGATTGATGTATGATACGGAAAAAGTTCCGAGCTGTATGATAGATACGTTTTTGGAAAAATCAAAAATTGAGATAAGCTTCCAGATATGTAATTCGGAACTTTTTCCGCACTGACATCAATCAGATTTTAATTACAATTTGTCTAGAATTTATTATAAGCATTTTAAAATGATCTCCTATGTGAGTTGGATCTGTCAAAGTTAACACGTCGTGTGTCTTCTTCTTATTTTTACTTGGATCTCTATAGCGATCGATGCCATTTCATGAAGAATTTTAAATTAATCAAAAGTTAAACACGGAAAATTGTTATCGATCTTTTCCAAAATATCGATATCAATTGATACCAACAAAAGTTATTTATTTTTACAGTTCTACTTTACGACCTGTAAAATTTCCAACAAAACAAAAATAGATTCTTCAGAGGTTTGCTTCTACATTTTTGTTTATTTATTTGCTTAATCGGGAATCGAACCTGAAGAAGATGATGTTATAAATTTGCCCAAAGAACTTAACCACTAGCCCAAAATGAAATGATGATTTAAGCAGCTAGCATGTAAATGCTAAGACTTGAAATTTTCATCATATTACTTGCATATAGGGGATTATTTCCACTTAACACCATTCTCACATTCATCCTACTTCTGCGTACATAAAATGACAGCTGCTAATTGGTTAGTAAATTGGAACTATATTACGGCTTTTAGAATTGAAACTGAGTGTCGTTTCATTCAACATCCGTTCATTTTAGAAAATTTCTAAATCATAATTTTGAGATGTAAACAAACGCAAAATATCCATCGGTGTTTTGGTATCCAACGATATAAATCGATGGGCTAAAACGTAATGTAGAAGTGCGATGTTCGACAGTAAAATCGTTGTCAAAATAGCTTGAGCTTATTGAGCTTGATTGATCTTCGTAGTTACTTCCATTATGACCAGATCAGCTGTTCTTGCATAGGAAACCAACAGATGTTTGCTTGGGACTAGCACACTCTTCAATGTACAAGTACTGGTGATCTCATGTGTTAGGTCATACTTGCGCCTGCCACGTCAGAATGCAAGTCAATGTAGGGAAGGGAGGAATGAGATGATCACTCGCCCACTGCAAGCCGAATATACCCTGCACTTGCCACGAGTTCATGCGGAATTTGTTGAATTTCTGGGTTAGGTTGAGAGGCAGAGGTCCGTCTTTAACGAGCTGCCAATGTGATAGATAGGAGAAGGTAACTGATGGATTTTCTAATTGAGTTGGAAACGAGCTCTATAGTTCATTTCAATTCTAGCAGATTACTGATAGAATACCAAGTTGAAGGTATAGGAATAGTAATGGAAACGGATGGAAGTTCATTTCCAGTTCTAGCGATTGAGAACATGATAAATAAAAGAGAAAAAGAAGAGGAATGGAACGGACCGGGATTGAACCCACGACTCCTGCTTATGAGGCAGAAGCAGAGCTTTGACTACCAAGCCCGCTTTTAGTAAATTTCGTTGTCAAAATATATCATAAAGTTGAGATCGTACTTTATCAGAAGTCTGATAACGTTTCATGAATATTCCTATCGTTATTGTGATTAATTTGATGGTAAAGATGTAGCGATGTTCATCTTTCAAATACTTTGTCAAAGTATATCAAAAACAACGGTTGAATCGGACCAGAAAACACACTAGTTGTATCCAAAGAAAGAGCTTTAACCCTTATATAGCAGACGAATCTTGTAACGTTGGTTCCAATTTGTAGCTTGTTAGCTCCTCCACAAGCATCCCCATATCTCGACCCCCACGCCAGTAAGCACCCAACGCCTCAGTCCGTTCCAAATCAATGTAGTAGGACAGCCCCACTGGTGGCGATCCCAGCTGTTCGAAGCAAAAGATTTTATGTACTCCTGTAATTCTTTATCACCAGTTCATGAGCTCCCTCCACACTTTTCCCTCCGTGGGTGAGATAGAGCTCATACCGTTACCCACGGAGTTGACCTAATTGTCACCACGCTATGAAGTTGTTGCCAACTTTGAGAAGTGCGAAGCCAAACTTCGGCTCTTCTCAAATACTCAAGAACCAGCGAAAGAGGGTGTAAAGGCTAAAGATTGGTCCTGGTCGTTCTCTTCCGTATCGACTGCCACCGACGGCAGAAGTGCGCCGATCAGATTTCATTTGTTTAAAATTTATAAATATATTACCAGAAGTGCATTTCTAGCGAAATTGGGAACAATTTAACAGCCAGTGGATAGTAAGGCTTGCGTAAATACGAAAGTAGAAAAATAGTTAGTTCATTGTTTTCTTTGTATAAATTGTATAGTTGAAGTGAACAAAAAGAAAAAAATATCAACCGCACGATAGCCGGTGAATAAACACAAGAAAAGGTAATTGTCTATGCTATTGTTAAAATAGAAAATGGTGAAGTATAGGGATGGTGAGAGAGTGACTATGTGGTACTAATCCTGTGGGACAGGTCCGTCTGTTTCGGGCCTTTTCTTTATTTTCGGTCTCGTGCAATTCCCGAGGACTCCTTTCGCCCCCAGCGACAACGACGACCAGTGACGACCAACCTTGTAGAAACTCGTACAAAGCTCGACGGACGGTCTGAAGCTAAATTCGCTGGCGGAAAGCGATGACGTTGCGAATCCAGGACCTGGTAACCACGCGGACTGGCACGACGCCATTTCTTTTCCGGGGTTCGGAGCGACGTGGGTGGTGCACGAATAAAGGAAATCCGCGCACGGTAGTGGCCCATTCCGCCTTCGTCCAGCGACCGTAGCCCCATCGATCGGTACGAGTGGCCTCTCCAACGTTCAACCAGGCAGAGCTCCTAGATACGACGCCGCCGCACGGTAGTGGCCCAATCGCCTTCGTCCAGCGACCGTAGCCCCATCGATCGGTCCGTGAGTGGCCTCCCCAACGTTCAACCAGGCAGAGCTCCTAGATACGAACGCCGCCGCACGGTAGTGGCCCCATTCCGCCTTCGTTCAGCGACCGTCGTACCTCGATCGGTTCGTGAGTGGCAGCCGCAACCCAGATTCCGTCGGAGGCCCTCCAGCAGCATGCTAGCCAACGTGAAACATCAAACCATACGAAGTACTTGTCCCTCTCACCATAGAAAGGCATGGCCAAATAAACCAATAATGTTAAGATAGTTATTGCGTATAGCCATTTCATTTAAGAACGCACCCCTGGATATATATAATTTTCTTTCGATTCGTGCCCAAAACGGGTATCAAGCCTCGGTCTGTGGTAGTCCGCCCTGAAAACGACCATTTCTGAATTTTCTTCCTTTCGTCCGTGAACTCTGGCTTTTCTCTCCGTGACGTGACGCGACAATAGATGCTCCTACCAAGGTAAGTGCTAGGTGGTGCAATATAACGGTGCTAATTAAATTACGACCCAGTGCGTGACAACTTCCTTCCTCATTTCCTTCTGAGCAGCGAGAGGCTACAAATTGCGCCCAGCTAAAATAATTAGTTACTTAAATCATTTTTCGCTTCCCTAGCGGAGGAAGAAAACACTTCCTTTTTAATTTTCGTTCTTCCAACGAAGCAGTTGTTTGAGCAACATGGATTTGAATTTGAGGTTCAATACAAGCGATTAATGGTTCACCATCTCGAGAAACACGAGATTGAATATGAGACTATCAGAGCAGTGCAATATGACCCGCAGAGACCGATCTTCCATTCAGAGGAGGCCTAGGGACTGATTGAAAGATGAAAAGAGCAAAGGCCGTGGATGTGGATTTCTTAGGTGTGATGTTACCATAGATGCGGAAATCAAAGTGATTGACAAAACTTAGAGCAAATTAGAAGTTATTTAGATAATGAAGACATTTTGAAGGTTTTAAAGACAGTCTGAAATCACGACTGGTGCATTATTTGCCAGAGTTCGCGCGCTCAAGAATATGCTGAGACGGACGAAGATCTTAGATTTCGATAAGCTCCTCCACAATACGAGGACTAATGAACACCCATTTTCTCTTCTCCATTGCATGCGGTGAGAAAGCGTTATGGAAGAAATTTCTCGCTCGGTTTCAGACTTACGGGTCGAGTGTGAATCGAAAAAGAATTCGCAAAAAATGAACAGAAAGGTTCGAGAAAAACAAACAATTGGAGAAAAGAGTTCCAATCGTCCGAAGAAGATCAGGATAATGAGGGGCCTAGGGTGGATTAAGTCTTCCAACTTCGTCAAATCGCCGAGAATTAAAATCGTATAAACAATCTTCAAATACAAACCTGAATCACTTCCGAGCATGATCACCACGTTGTATCCATTCGCGTTTCCAAGTATTCTTTTGGGAGGCCTCTTCAAGACTCCATCCCGGTTATGAATCGTTCGGAAAAATGATCCGCAAATTTTCGCTCAATAAACCATCGAAGTCTGCAATTCCGCAGGCTGAGACGTCCGATTCAGTAACTGAGTCCGACCCTGAAAGTTCCGCCTCATCGTCAGATATTCCGGTCGTTAGACAAGAGAAACACATCATCGCGCAACCAAAAGTCGGTGATTTCCGAATGGAATATTCGATACGACGGCGCGATAACGTCAAAATTTGATGAGATTCGTCAAAGAGGTAGAATTCTACGCCAAATCAGAACACGTGTCTAAGCGCGAGTTGTTTCGTCCGCGATATATCTCTTTAAAGACCAGGCCAAATCGTGGTTCATGTCTGGCATGGAAAACGAAGACTTCTGAATTGAATGAGCTCGTTACGGAACTCAAACGTGAGTTTCTTAGTCCCGATCACGATCACGTGACCGAGATTAAAGCAACTTGGAAACAAGGCCCAAAAGAACGTTTTCGGATTATTTGACGGAAATGTTGAAAATGTTCAACTCCCTTACGAAGCCGATTTGGAAGGAAGAAATTTGAAATCGTGTACGAAATTTACGATCGGACCAAGTCACGCGGTCGCGTCTAACGTGAATAATTTAGCGATCTGAAGAGGTTTGGAGGCAGTTGACGCTACCTATTGGTACAAATACGCCCCAAACACGCAGGATCAGCACCGCCGCCGCGAAATAAGACTCAGGTGAATAGAGATCAGCAGAGATTCTCATAAATGTCCAAGCCCCGGTCGAAATGTCGAAGAAATTATACAAATCGCGAAATTTTTATCGGTCGCAGAAAGAAGCCTCGAAGATGAACACCCTTCGAGGAAACCGTCGAGAGAAATTCCAAGGAAACCTAGAATTGAGAGAAAAAGCCAGAGGAGCCTAGAACTTCAAAGGTAGAGGAGGAAACACTCGTGGATTGATACTACGGCCTCCTAGGGAAGGGATATGCTTTAATTGTAGACAGCCCGCCATAACTTTACAGAATGTATTCAACCTAGGTACAAATTTGCCTCCGATGCGGGTTGCATCAGGTCGAAACCAAAAATTGCCCTATTGTGAAAAAACTCCAATAGACTACCGAGGGCAGGCCAGTCAATGTTTTCAAAATCCCTCACAGCAATCCCTTAACGAATCCGGTTATTACCGAATTCACAGTGCTAATAAGACTTAAATTATGCATCAGTGCTGCTCAAAAGCCACTTTTGGCGAATTATTTGGCTGATATAGTGCTTGCCCCTACCTATTTTTCCACGCCAATGCCAAAATGTCAAAATTTTTAGACGAGTTGGAACGGAACGAAAAAAAAGAGATGGAAAATATTTATTTACATTCTAATTCGTTCTTTCTCTTTTCTTCCCTTTGGGGATTCAATGTTTTTTGCTAATTATATTTAACTCCAGGCTTGAACGCTTGAACTGGTGTTTCATACTTTTGGTTCAGGTTGATCCCAATTTACCATCTGATCCATCACGGATCTGTTTGTATGTATTGCTGGGAAGGGATAAAAAACAGAAGGATTTCATCTGCCTCTGTATCGAGGGCGAGAAAGCAATCTGCAGTTATTTATAGACGGGACTTTTTTGTATTCAATAAACCCATCTGAAGAGTATCCTTCAGGTGAATATTAATAAATAAATACCTATATTGCCGTAGAATAAGTTTACTGCTCATGAAACATTTATCTGACAGACTGGCATTTTGTATGCAATGTGATGCAGATATTATTATCATTGCCTATTATACACAATTGACAAGCATACACGACAGATTTACAAAAACATATTTGTAATGCGAGTAAAAGAGACAGGTTATAAAATTCTGGATGCTGTTGTTATTGTTTCTACCCAAACGTCATAGATAGTAGCTCTAAATTGGTAATTATACTTCCCTTATTCGGCTTGAATCCACAGGGCTTATATCGAAGCGTTATATACCGATATATGGCTTCTTTTCCTGCATGAAGTTTATACTGCTAATTAGCACTTGAAAATTATATATACTGCTTTTAGGCACTGAAATGTTGTTATATGGTTGAAATAAGGCTTATTAAAGTGCTTAATGGTTACCTGGGCAGGACTAGACAGAATTAATTGGTAGTAACCGCAGTAGAGGCGGCCATATCGCGAAAGATATTTCCAAGTGCCCGGCTAGCAATGCCAGCTGTTTCAATTGCGGGAATAAGGGACATTTCAAATTCTGTCGCCGGAAAAGAAAAACGGATTACTCTTTTGAATACAACGAACCAAAGAAGAGGGTCTTCTTCTTCTTATTGGCAATACATCCCTACACTGGGACAGAGCCGCCTCGCAGCTTAGTGTTCATTAAGCACTTCCACAGTTATTAACTGCGAGGTTTCTAAGCCAGGTTACCATTTTAGCATTCGTATATCATGAGGCTAGCACGATGATACTTCTATGCCCAGGGAAGTCGAGACAATTTCCAATCCGAAATTTGCCTAGACCGGCACCGGGAATCGAACCCAGCCACCCTCAGCATGGTCTTGCTTTGTAGCCGCGCATCTTACCGCACGGCTAAGGAGGGCCCCGGAGAAGAAGAGGGTGTACGAGGGTGTACTCGGTGGTTGGGTGTAAAACTGAAGAAACAGAAAATGGTGCATTTTTTGAAAGTGATGAGGGTCCTTCGGAGATTCTGGAGTTTTTTTTTTGGAGGCATACCAGTTTCGTCGGTAGTCGATTCCGGGTCCTCGGCGAATATTATCCAAGAGGATACATATCGAAAACTCCAGCAAAGCAGAGCTAGAATCGTGAACGAACGGAAAGCAGATAAAACACTCAAATTGGAGGCTTTCGCTTCGAACGATAAGATCGTGTTTAGTACGGCATTCGAAGCGGAGATCAGAACACCAAAGGATGAGAATGCGGTCTGGGCTCATTTTCTCGTTGCACTGAAGGGACAAATCAATCTTTTGAGCAAGACAAGACTGCATTTGCGCTAGGAGTTTTGCGCATCGGATACAAGGTCAACATGATCGCTGATGGAACTTCGGATACAGGAAGTAAGGAGTTTCAGGGATTGCCCTGAGAATTCAAGTCGATGAATCGGTCAGATCGGTGATTCAGGAACCAAAAAGACTTCCGATAGCTATGGAAACTGAGGTAGAAGAGGTGAGTTATACATGTTTTTCTTTCATTTGTATTGGGTAATAATTAAATGTGTTACTGATAACAGGTTATCCGTGATCTCATTGATTAAGCAATAATCGAGCTGAAGGCTGAAGGCCCGCTTTCATGGGTTTCACCACTAGTACCCGTGCGGAAAAGTAACGGCAAGATACGATTATGTGTTGACATGCGAGTTGCCAACCAAGCAGTTGTTAGGGAACACTACCCCATGCCTAACATAGATTCCGCGATAGGCTCGATACCCAAAGTAGCCAAACAGTCAAAAATTGATCTCGAGTCCGCATACTATCATTTTGAACTAGAGCCAGATAGTAGGAAGATAGTTTACCAGTGTTGTCGGTTGATGTTCGGAATCAAGTCGGCACCGGAGTTATTTCAACGTGAAATTGATAACCTGTTTCGCGGAATTGAGGGACTAATCGTATTCATTCATAGATAACATTCTAAGTCACGGTAGTACTGACGAACAACATGACGGAAGGTTTGCTATCAAGGCACTCAAATAGAAGTATAGAAGTATGAATACAGCTATTTTTGTTTGTTTTAGATTGAAGGAAGCTATGACGCGGATTAAATAGATGAAAATGAAGGTTAACGAGGAGAAGTCTGTCTTTGGGGTCAAGGAGGTTACTTTTGTAGGACACATAATTTCGGTAGAGGGCATCAAACCTACGAAAGACAAGATACAAGCTATCCTGAATTTACAACCACCTAGCTGTTTAACAGAATTGAAATCTTTGATGGGAACGGTAAACTTTGTAGGTAAATTCATTCCCAACTTAGTTTTCATCACAGAGGAGATGAGAGAACTTCTTGTCAAGGATAAACCGTTCATTTAACAGGATCGTCATGATCGCGAACTTTGTGAAATTAAGGCAACTCTGGGGAAAGTCGAATATCTTGGATATTTCAATCCTGACGACGAAACACTGCTTATCACGGATCCAAGCCCAGTTGGTATGGGAGCCATTCTTGTACAGGTCAAACATGGTGTATCACGGGCAATCTATTGTGCCTCTAAGAGTGTATCTGTTCACGAGAAAAAATACTGTCATACGGAAAAAGAGTGCTATGCGATGGTGTGGGCTATGGAGAAGTTTTATATGTACTTATACGGGCGTCGTTTCACTCTTATTACCGATTGCAAGCCTTTGCAATACCTATTCAACCGTGTACAGTCCAAACTATCGGCCAGGATAGAGAGATGGATGCTTAGACTCCAATCTTTAGATTTTGACGTTAGATACGAACCAGGGGACAAAAACCTGGCCGATTCGTTTTGAAGACTGAGTGTGAAAGAGACATGATACAGAGAATGATGTCGTGAAATGGTTGGAAAAAGAAATGAAACCAGTGCCAGAAAAAGTGCCATTGAAACCGGCGATTGGAGAGACGTTTCAGTACAATACGGAGCTTCAACAATCAAAAATGATTTGAGTACGTACGGTGATTTGATTCTCCGTGGAGATAGAATAGTGATTCCGTCATCTCTAAGAGAAAAGGTTATACAGTTGGCACACAGTGGACATCAAGGTATTGCAGGAATCCGGGCATGGACAAATTAGCTGAGCAGGTAGTAAAAAAATGTAAACCCTGTCAGATGACGTCCATACCCGATAGCCCAAATCCGATTATTCGTCGTATCCCCACCCTACCATGGCAGGATCTGGTAATGGATTTTAAGGAGGTTTTACCGTCCGGAAAGTCTCTACTCGTATTCGTGTGTTATACAAGCAGATTTATCCAAGTTGAAGCTATGAAATCCGCCACCTCCCAAAGAGTCATTAGCGCGCTTTTGAGAATGTTCTCGTTATTTGGTGTACCACGTTCAGTAATAAGCGGATAATGGTCCACAGTTTAAGTCAACGGAACAAGCAGTTTTGCACCAGTTACGGTATTCATTTGAATCATTCCACGCCGTATTGGCCACAACAAAAAGGAGTGGTGGAAAGACAAATGAGAAACATCGGTCGTAGGATCAAGATAAGTACGATTCAAGGAACAGATTGGGAGAGTGATCTAATGAACTACCTTCTCATGTACCATGCCACACCACAAGAGACGACCGGAGTTTCACCAAGTAAGATGATGCTTGGACGGGAAATACAAACCACCGTGCCCTCGATTCAAAAAGGAAACAGGCTAGAATTGGAAGAAATGCGTGATCGAGACATGATTCTTGAGCCCCAAACGCAATACAACGGAACGGCGACGGACACGGACGGACACAATAATATTTGGACAGCACATCTTCTTTCAAATCCGGTTATTTTTGTATTTTATTTCTCTAGAACGAAAAGTCGAGAGTAAAACATTTATTTTTGATTTTCATCGTCTGGAAATTAAACGAAATTTAAACAACAATAACAAAGAAAACATTTATTCGTGAATTAAACAGTTGAAAGTTGTATAGGGTGGTACCGTGATACGATATGTATCGCACACTCGCTTCTGATGATAAACGATTCCTCGAGATTTATGTCAGGATCATTCGAAAACCACCTGTGACGAATTATGGCTACCAAATTCATCATATAAAACTTTTGTCACAGATTGGTGGATCGACTACTTGTATTCAAGTCACCGGCTGAAATTTCTTTGGTAAGCCCATCACTTCAACTGCACCCAACTGCCATATCGGTGCGCATGTACGAAGCAAATGAAAATTTTCGCCTCGATTTGCCGTTTCAATGGCGTTTTCTCGGGTAGCACTGAAGCGGTAAATTGGCACTATCTTCATATTTTTTATATACGCGTTCATTGTTCTTCATGCAGTACACGTCAATTCAATAGATTTGAAGATAAAATTTGAAGTAGAAAGGACATGCTAAGATAAGATTTATGGATAATTTAATTCGCTTACCTTGTTTTGTTAGCAGATGAACGTGTTTGATCGAGTCGTCACCAGACAGCCATTTTTAAGTGATAGGGAAAATGAGCTTTTCATTAGTGCTGTCCAATGAGCAGCTCGAAGTAGCTCGAAGTTGTTCCTGTCACGCTCATGCCCGTTTGTTGACAAAAAAGAACGAGCAGGACGGGAACAACTTCGAGCTACTTCGAGCTGCTCATTGGACAGCATTATTGTATCCAGTTTTCCGCGAGCGGTAATGGCCGCCAGCTGCCTGCGGGTCAGTCTCAGATTTGACGATTGTGGAGGTCAACTGCACCCACCGCTCTGAGCATTCTGATCAATGAGGTATATAAGAAGGTGCTGATTCAGTGAATTCAAGCCTTCTTATATCCAGTTTTCCGCGAGCGGTAATGGCCGCCAGCTTGCCTGCGGGTTAGTCTCTGATTTGACATTTCTGGAGGTCAACTGCACCCACCACTCCGAGCATTCTGATCAATGTGGCTTAAAAGAAGGTGCTGATTAAGTGAATTCAAGCCTTTTAATATACCACATTGATCAAAATGCTCGAACGGTGGGTGCGGTTGACCTCCAGAAATGTCAAATCAGAGACTAACCCGCAGACAAGGTGGCGGCCATTACCGCTCGCGGAAAACTGGATACCACATTGTCTGAAATGCTCGAATGGTGGGTGCAGTTGACATCCAGAAACGTCAAATCAGAGACTAGCCCACTGGCAAGCTAACGGCCATTACCGCTCGCGGAAAACTGATACTCTTAAATTTTATGTGCGGGTCATAATATTTATCACAACTATCTGTCGACGCACATAAAATTTCTTAACAATTTTAGTAGATTACAAATGCATTGTTTTTATATAGCATTAGTTTAGATATTGAATATTAATATTGGCAAATAAAATTGAAATGCTGCAAATAACTAAAGCCAGTTGGATCTTTTCTATATGATTAACGCACATAAAATATAATGGCGAATTGATTTCGGTGTAGGAGAAGATGGTGTTGGTAGCGAGAGAGTAGTAGAGTCAGCCAGGGCGCAGAGAATGGTGAAGAAACCGGGAAAGTTCGAAGGTTTTGTTATGGGTAAAGCTTAGTGTAAATAAACGTGTTGCCAATCATTTTAAATAAACTTCAAACTTGATGAATCATAAAATTTAACGAGATGCTTCACTTTACTTAAAAAAGGGAGAGATGTACCGTGTTTCAATGTATATGTTAATATAGCACATATAAGTCTCTGTTTGTCTGTGGTGCCACAGACAAACAGACGTAACAGTTTGAACATTCAGTTCAATCAAAGATAATTGCCTATTTCCGGGGATTAAACCACCCGACTTGGACGTTAATTTACAATGTTATGAAAACTCATATGTGAATATGTACGTTATGTGGAAGATATTGATTTGGAAAATGTATTGAGGTAACCACTTTCCCTTCGATGGGACTCGAACCCATGACCCTACAGTACGCTAGACTGGTGCTTTAACCAACTAAGCTACGAAGGACCTCCGTCGGCCTTCGCAACCTAGCGGCTACTGAACGACCTCGAGATTCCCAAATTGGACGCATAGTCAAATCACTCGCAATCCATTTATCAAGCCAATACTTCCACATGTGTATTGTACACGTCCACATTAGAGGAGCGTGAGTATTTAGAATGTCTGGTGGCTATACACATTCTTCATCAGCAACGGTACTGATCAAGTGAGGTTGTGTAAGCTATTTGCCAGTCGGTCGTCAAGCTTCTTCAGACCCGACCGCATTGCGTAGGCAAGACCACGCAACTCAAGTTCAGTTCAATCAAAGGTAATTGCCTATTTCCGGGGATTAAACCACCCGACTTGGACGTTAATTTACAATGTTATGAAAACTCATATGTGAATATGTACGTTATGTGGAAGATTGATCACTTGATCAGTACCGTTGCTGATGAAGAATGTGTATAGCCGCCAGACATTCTAAATACTCACGCTCCTCTAATGTGGACGTGTACAATACACATGTGGAAGTATTGGCTTGATAAATGGATTGCGAGTGATTTGACTATGCGTCCAATTTGGGAATCTCGAGCTCGTTCAGTAGCCGCTAGGTTGCGAAGGCCGACGGAGGTCCTTCGTAGCTTAGTTGGTTAAAGCACCAGTCTAGCGTACTGTAGGGTCATGGGTTCGAGTCCCATCGAAGGGAAAGTGGTTACCTCCAATACATTTTCCAAATCAATATCTTCTACATAACGTACATATTCGCATATGAGTTTTCATAACATTGTAAATTAAGTTTGAACATTTTTCAAAAAAATCCATCGTCCAACTCCTCTACCACCATCTTGCGAGCATGTTGCACGAAACAATGTTTTGTATGACATTGTCACCAGAAGGCGCTGGAGTGAAATGTCAAACTCGAAGGATTACGACGCTAGCGCCACTAGTTGTGAAACGCGCAATCGACCAAATTCAAATTGATCGTTGAAGTCATGGTCGATGGAAATTTCTCTAGTGTTACGTCTGTTTGTCTGTGGTGGTGCTATGGGTAGCTCGGCGGTGCACACTGAGTGGACAGAGAGTGACAGATTGGACGATGGTTTTTCGCAGTAACAGTTGCGGTCGGTGAATACAGTCACAGAGAACAGACTCGCCATGTTGTGATAACTTTTTACTGTTCATTTTGAAATTACTTTGCAATGTCGCCGTTATGCCACTGTGCGCTAGTGTCGTTATGCATGCAAGAGCATGCCAGCGCCATCGTGTTGTCAAAATGAGATTGTGAGTTGCAATGTCGATGGCTTTGAGGTTCGGTGTGTTTGTTTACACATGTTTTGCAAGAAATATTGTTCGAGCCTCCATGTCTGTTCTCTGTGATACAGTGTATAAAGCGGTACATGGACACGAGACCTGGACAATGCTCGTGGAGGAGCAACGCGCACTTGGGGTTCATTCACAAATTACATAACGCGAAATTTGACCATTTTCAACCCCCACCCACCCCATCGTAAAGTTTTTTGTATGGAAGGGTTCTGAAATTTGTATGGGCCGTAACGCTCTGGCAGGTACCCTTCCACCCCCTAAAGCGTTATGTAATTTGTGTATGGGCCCTTGGAGTTTTCGAAAGGAAAGTGCTGCGTACTATAGATAGTAGAATCTATAGATGAGCGAAAGCATGGCTGAGTTGATTTTTTTGCCCATGCACACGCGCATATGACGTCACAGCGCTTAACGTTTCCATTGAAATCGTGATGTCATGCTCGTTTGGAGACACGTTTGACAGTTCGTTTGGAGACAGAGGATTTATCTTCGCTCATCTATATATTCCACTATCTATACTGCGTACCATCTACACTGAAATCAAGAATGCAGTAAAGTCAACTATGATCGCGTAGTAAAAATAACAATTCCTTGTATTGTCAAAATAACAACATTATTTTCAAACACTATGCTACTACAGTGAGCGTTCGCTAATTGGGGTTTTTTCTAGTTGGGGCGTTTTTAGTTGGGGGTTCGCTAATTGGGGCGAAACCCAATTAAAAAGCAGCTAAACGTCAGAATGTGATGTCAAAAACTCGTTGACGTTTTGTTTCCGTGTTTGGCGGGATCGATATTTTCTGGCGCGGATTAGCGAACGATCACTGTACTGTATATTTAACCATGAGCTTGGTAAAAATAACAATACCTGTTCCTGTTTACTCGTTCTACTTTTTTCCAACAAAACACGTCATCTTTTCCGCTTTAGAAGTTAACAATCTTAATTCTTTTGTTATTCGATAAATTTTATTTCAAAGTGAGTGCTGTCGTCAAGATATAGTTGTGGAAGCAGCGCTTCGTGGTTCGTGATTTGTATATATTCCATGGGTAAAAAAAATATATCGCAAAACGTTGTTTTTTTTTGCAGCCCGTAATAAAAAGTCGAAGCTCCAAGAATTATGACCGATAATTGGAACTGGATTCATCAGTTCATTTTATTTTCGAAGGTAAGATTGTTTCGGTGCTAGTTTTTTGATGAATTCAAATGAGCTTTTCAATGCAGGAAATGATGTAATGGAGCAATATCTTGTGGTCATTGGTGGAATGGTCCAGGCAGATATTTTTTCCGCCGCGAAATGGAGGAAGCTGATGCACAGCTATGGGAAACAGCTGAGCGAAAAGTTCCATTTTGAACGGGATATTTCTGTAAACGTTTATAATAATAAATACAATATGTTTTATACATAATTGATTTATTGTTGCATTAATTATTGCTTAGTAGAAAAGTCCATGAAAAAAACAAACAAATGCAGTGAAATTTACTACACAATTATCATTTTAAATGCAAAAAATGTTTGTTTCTTCAACAATTTATTTTGGTCAAATTAACTATGTCTAATGGTATTTTTGACAATTGTTTGTTTATTGAGCAACCATGGTAAAAATTACTACATAGTTCGTTTGAATTTAATGCAGTATGTAGTCTGTACAAATCAATTGGTGTTGTGCATTTAATTTAAACTATCAATATGGTATTTTTTGCCACAATGCGAATGAACCACGAGTTGCATGAGCTGCTGGGAGAACCATCCATCGTTCACACCGCGAAAATCGGACGACTGCGGTGGGCCGGGTACGTAGCCAGAATGTTGGACAGTAACCCGGTGAAAATGGTTCTCGACAACGATCCAACGGGCACAAGAAGGCGAGGTGCGCAGCGGGCAAGGTGGATCGATCTGGTGGAAGATGACTTGCGGACCCAACGTAGACTGCGTGGTTGGCGACGTGTAGCCATCATAGATCGAGCCGAATGGAGAAGACTCTTATACCGCACAGGCCACTTCGCCCTTAGTCTGAATAAATAAAATAATACAGTATACCTCCACGGGAGTCCTCATCGCTATTCTTATTATAGCGCTCCATTCCGAATGCTATTTTAGGATAGCACCCCATCTTTCCACCGGTGGTTTCTGTTTTAGGAATAGCGACTTTGTAAACATATTGAGTTCTCATCGGGCGTTGCTAAAAGTAGTCATCTTCTTCAATGGCTCTACATTCCAACTGGAATTTGGCTAGCTGCTTAACTTAGTTCTATTAGCATTTCCTCAGTTATTAATTGAAAGATTTTCGTGCCCGCCATTGCAAGAGTATGTATTTTGTGTGACAACTATGCCCAAAGAGCCCACTCGAAAACATCCTTGACCGAATCGGGAATAGAACTCGCTATCTCCGGAGAGCAATTCTACGCTTTTGCTCGCAAGGGTAGCTGGAGATCCGTCGTAGTAAATTTTTTAACCGTTATACCTTCTGGACTTCCTTTCTCCTGGAATTTTTTTTCGGGGATTTATACTTGCAGTCAAAATAAACCCTCCTGAAATTCATACTAGTTTTCCTACAGGAATCTCTTGACACCATCCTACAGGAATGCCTCCACAGTTTTTTTTTCTCTGAAGGATGTCCCGGAAAAAAATGTGACAACACCGAAAGTAAAGAATTCCCCTGAAAAACTAGCTTTCCAATTGAAATTATCAAAGATATTATTATTGGGCGATTCCAATAAAATATCTCGAAAGATTCTGGAAGAAATCCTAAAACTATTCTGGGAGAACTGCTGGGAACTCCTGAAGAAATCTGCCTACATGAATTTCAAAAACAAGTCATAATTGAATAAACGACAAAAAAGAGAAACTTGCGGAAGATTTTCTGGAGGAACTAGTTGAAGATCATACTAAATAATTACTAAAGGAACATTCTGAGAGATTCCTGGAAGACCTTGCAAAATAAAAACAGTAGAATTTCCTTCAGCGAACAATCCATGAATATTTCGGGCTCTAGCGGGAGCCGGTGCGCATCGCTCCTTATTATAGCTCTATTACTTCAATTACTTCTTCGCGGAGTTGAACTGGGGCACTAGATAAAAAATGGATATTTCCCTTGCTATTTAATAACTATTTAATTCCATCGAAATTGTTCTGAAAACAGAAAAACAGATTTTCTGCAATTTTGATCGATACCAAAGTGACGTTTCACAAAATAGCAACCCTGTATGGAAATTTAGCAACCCGCAGTATGGGGCGCTAAATTTGGAAACTCACGGCTAATTTTGAGTTGCGTTCTTATTTTACATTCCGTTTAGATACCTCCGGTGTAGAAGTGGGTCCCTATACAGGGCCCGGAAATAGCGATAGGGCCCCAGATGGGGACTCCTGTGGAGGTGACTTTAGTATTGATAAAAATTGTTTATCTTTTCAGAAAAATTTCGGCGGGTGTTATTAAATATCAAGGCAAATAAAAGTATTTACAGCAACAGATTAGGAGATAATGAGGAGCGATACACCGGCGTCCGGTAGAGCCCACAATATCCATGGATTTTCCGTGAAAGAAAATCCTACTGTTTTGTTCGTTTTGTTGCAAGTTGTTCAAGGAGGAGGTCTTCCAGGAATCCCTAAGATTTTAATAATTGTTCAGTATGTTTTTCAAGGAGTTCCTCCAGAAAATCTACCGCAAGTTTCTTTTTTCTGTCGTTCGTCATACAGGAACTGTTCCGATCATGAAGATCACTGAACATATTTTCATCTCATCGCAGAACAAAGAAAAACGGCACCAATTTTGGGGCTGCTTTTTGTAAACATGCGAAATAAAGAGAAATAAATCTAATACCTTTCTATAGCTTTGTTTTTGGGTGAATATCGGAGCCATGAGATGAAATCCAGGAGCAGTTCCCCTACATGATTTGCTTTGAAAATTCATCTAGGATCCCTGGAAGATTTCTCCGGGAGTTCTCCCATCAATCATTGACTTCTTTTAATAATCTTTAGCAGTTCCCCCAGAATAGTTTTAGGGTTTCTTCCAGAATCTTTTATATTTTTTATTGGAATTGTCCTATAATCTTTTTTGTGGTTTCAAAAAACTTTGCAAGAGAATTCGCCGGATTCTTTCGGAAGTAGTTTCGAGTTGAATTTCCAGGAACGAGACGAGTCAGCCTAGGGTTAAAAGTCTCGCTAATAAAAAAAAAACAAAAAAACATCCAGAAGGAAGGAAATCCAGAAGGAATAACTTTAAAAAATGAAAAAAATGCTTGATATATTATATCAAGACAAAATTTTCAAAACGACTTATCTGCTTTTGTAAACAAAGATTCAAACGACGATTTGACGAATCTGATAGCTCTCCCACGCAAACCAACACTATCAGTAGGCAGGTGAAGGATTCCGCTACCTGTTGATGGTGTTGGTTTGCGTGGGAGAGCTATCAGATTCGTCAAATCGTCGTTTGAATCTTTGTTTACAAAAGCAGATAAGTCGTTTTGAAAATTTTGTCTTGATATTTAAGTACTATGGCGGGTCTTCAGTTAGCTTTGCGAGCAAAAGCATAGGATTAATCCCAGTTGGCCTTCCGGAGATGGTGAGTTCTATTCCCGATTCGGCCAAGTATTTTTTCGAGTGGGCTTCATGGGCATAGTGTATCCATTGTGCTTGTTACACAAAATACCATACTCATGAAAAAGCGGGCATAGAAAAACTTTCAATTAATAACTAAGGAAATGCTAATAAAATACTAAGTTGTGCAGCTAGCCCAGTTCCAGTTGGAATGTAGAGCCATTGAAGAAGAAGATGACTATTTTTAGCAACGCCCGGTGAGAACTCAATATGTTTATAAAGTCGCTATATCTAAAATAGAAACCACCGGTGGGAAGATGGGGCGCTATCCTTAAATAGCACTCGGGAAGGAGCGCTATTATAAGAATAGCGATGAGGACTCCCGTGGAGGTGCTCTTAATCCGACTGTCAAATCCATACAAATGAACCAAAACAAAAGCACAGCACAAATTTGAAACCTGACAGCATAATGTGTTTAAATGGATGTTGAAACCCTGGGTGGTGCGGATAGAATCGATTTGGTTGTCAAACTGAAGCCAAAATTTTCTATTGTGCCGGAGCCAAACATTGAAGATTGTGGTTATGTTCGTTTCTGATCTAATATTGAGAAGTATTGTTATTATTTGGGGAAAAAATAGAAATAAACTTTGTTTGAATTTTGTATTCTTTGTAACTAATATTCTTACTATATATTTCGAGTGGAAAATTAGTAGGAATGCAACTAAAAAGCACTCGTTACGATATTTCACGAGATTCAGTAGCTGATTGGAGCATTAATGTATGTAAACAATCGTAAAGTCATGTAGAGTCTAGCGCATTTGTGCGCCTTCATGCAGCGTGGAAAGAGAAATTCGAAGAGCGGGAAATGTTTGACAGCCAAGTTACTGCAAAATAATTTTGTTTATGGGAGCGATTTCAAAATATCCCTCTACTAGCTTGAGCGCAGAAAAGCGGCTCTATCCGCAGCCGAGTCCGCAGCACCCCGTTGAAACCTGGGTGGTGCGGATAGAATCGATTTGGTTGTCAAACTGAAGCCAAAATTTTCTATTGTGCCGGAGCCAAACATTGAAGATTGTGGTTATGTTCGTTTCTGATCTAATATTGAGAAGTATTGTTATTATTTGGGGAAAAAATAGAAATAAACTTTGTTTGAGTTTTGTATTTTTTGTAACTAATATTCTTACTATATATTTCGAGTGGAAAATTAGTAGGAATGCAACTAAAAAGCACTCGTTACGATATTTCACGAGATTCAGTAGCTGATTGGAGCATTAATGTATGTAAACAATCGTAAAGTCATGTAGAGTCTAGCGCATTTGTGCGCCTTCATGCAGCGTGGAAAGAGAAATTCGAAGAGCGGGAAATGTTTGACAGCCAAGTTACTGCAAAATAATTTTGTTTATGGGAGCGATTTCAAAATATCCCTCTACTAGCTTGAGCGCAGAAAAGCGGCTCTATCCGCAGCACCCAGGTTGAAACTTTTTAATCCGGAAAATTCCGAATTGGCGAGATCCGGACTAACGAGTCGTCGGATTAGCGAGGTCTGGATAAGGGCTCATTCACAAATTACATAACGCATAAAGGGGTGGGTGGGTACACAATATTGCGTTACAAAATTTTACGGTTCGTCTAGTGGGTGGGTGGGTTTGCTTAGTTCTGTTACGGGTAACATTTATGATAATAAAATAATATAAAAAACGAAATTACCAATTAAATTAAAATTTGACAGTTCACTAAAATTGGTATTATCATTTTTGTAAAATTTTAGTAAGACATGCGTCACAGATAGGAGTGAGTGGGTATAGAGGAAATGTTACAAACAAGTAACGGAGGGGTGGGTGGGGGTTCAAATCTGTATTTTTTGCGTTATGTAATTTGTGAATGAGCCCTAAAGCGGGGGGATACTGTATTTATGTTTAATTGATTTTAACCCTTAAAGGCGCAAGGCGATTTTTTTAGAAATCGTCGTAAATATTTTTAATGTAAATAACCATTGAAATCATAAACATTAAACGTATTTTCGGTTTGTTGTTTTAAAACAACCTTGCGCATTTAAGGGTTAATAATTATTAATTAATTATTCACGATTCGGACCAAACGGACCAAAGCAAGGACCAAAGCCTTAATAAATATATCCACAAAAGAACATACTTTCAGTTTTGCGTGTACTCACTTTCTGACACTTCCCAGTAAGGAGAATGAGCCTAACATGACCCGAACTTTAGGGTAACATGTTACCTCATGAGCCTAAGAAAATGATTCACGTTAGGGTAAACCTCGACTAAAATTACGCTATATTGCAACATCGTGTTAGGCGTTTGCTGATTTCAAACGTCTGCGTTAGGGTAACACTAGTGTAACCTTACCCTAACGTGAGTCATGGTCCAATGCACCGAATGAACACATTGACGTTTGAGACGGGCGCTGTTTACTAAAAATGAACACTTGCATGAACTCGATGAATGAAAAAGTATTCATTCTAAGTAAACAGCGCACCGCTCAAACGTCAATGATGAACTCGGTGCATTGGACCATTTCAGTGAGTCGACCAAAATAGTGCATGTAGTAGTGAGTTGTATACAGCACATAATTTGTGTTCACTAATCCAACGGCAAGTCTCCTCAATGACAGTTCGCGATAAACAATCCAAAAAATAAGCTCGATCAGCTCTATCCACAAATCGCAAAAAGTGAACTGTTACAACACCATAGATAATAAAAATTAAATTAAAAGGATTGAACAGACATACTACTCACAAGGTAAGAGAATTCATCAGTTGTATACTCTTCCATTTTAATAAACTTTACGCCTTCCAGGGTCAAAAACTTCGACGGCATCGGAATTAGTCGTTTGTTCATCAGATAGAAATTGCACCTCATCTCATCGATCGACGGATACTTTCACGGTTCAACTGAAACCTGATTCGGAAACCAAAAGCAACAGTTATTCCGATGCGCAAATATCAAACTTCTACTAGCAAACGGATCACACTTGCCGGAAGAGTTCTCGCCACGACTGCAACTCGCTAAAATGAGCTCTCTACGTCCTTTGGATTTACATCGGTGTCTAACTTATACATCTCCCCTGAGGAAGAATCCCGTCGAGAGGAGGTTTACCTGGAGCCGACCGACTTCCTTTATGTGAGCGAATTTTCCTAGTCCTTGTTCCGTCTAAAAGAGAATGACTAGTTGAATGCGGTACGGGACCACCCGACACGACGTACGATTTTTCCAGCGATGTCGCTGCCCGGGAAACCAATTTTTACGTTGCACCCCGTTTGTTTTTAACTGGAGCGAATCGCAGAAGGCAAGATGTAAATTCGGGCATCACTTCGACAGGTCAACCTTCAGAAGTAATCGATCAGAAAGATGTATTTATTATCTATGTTTTGAACAATTGCTGGCCTGGCGATAAAAGCGGATGTTGTCATTGGTCATTGTCATACAGGAAGTATTTCACATATACTTCAGAGTAATGTATAACGGAAGGGAGCATCCGGAGATCCTTCTGCATTAGTGAGAAAGTCATCTTGGGTAAGTAGGTAATTTATTTCGAAATGAGGAAATATATTTCTGTACTTCAATGTTTGTAACTCATAAGGGGCCTTTCACAAATTAAGTAACGCTGTAGGAGGAGGGAGGGGGTCAAGCCGAGTGTTACGATCCATACAAAAAAATAAACCTTTCATACAAAAAGTGTTACGAGGGGGAGGGTGGGGGTCCAAAATCACCAAATTTAGCGTTACGTAATTTTAGAAAGACCCTAACAGTGAAGTTGACGAAAGTCATGGGAAAACAAATTAGACCAGCAAATGTCCCCTAAAAACAACAATTTTACTATGCGCGTACTTCACACTATCTACTCATCTCATCAGTAATGATCTCAGTAATGTATGTACTGATAGTTACAGTGAGTAGCTCATAACAATATTTTCATATGCTTCCCGATTGTATGGATAGTATGAAGCACCCTTTACCCCTGTTATTGAATAAAGTATCGTAATATTAATGAATATGATATTATAACGACAGTTTATAATATGTATTCCATGCAAATTCTATTATTTTTCCATTCACTCTTTTATTAACTGCAACTATTAAGGTCCGTGGCTCACGTAGCGTCTTTTCAACGTCACGTGCACGCAACGTTAAAATAACGCAGTTGTGCGTCCGCTTTTCTCCGATACATATTTTTTCTATGCCGCGTGCACGCAGAGTTGAACAGATCGGGGTCGAGCCTAAGGTAACTTTTTTCAACAGCGGACCGAATCAATTTGGTACTCTTCACAGTTTGAACTGCAGCATTTCGATTGGTATATGTCCATTTTTCTGCACCGATGGTAAAAATACGGAACCGTTATTTATCTTATTAATAAAGATAATAATATAAGAAAATAAAGAACTACTATCACGTTTGTATCGATTTTACCATTTATTAACATTAAAAAAAATAATTTTTATAATATGTTGATTTTTTAGTTTTTGATGAATAAACACATTATTTATATTTAATTTCCTTGTAAAATTCTAAGTTCTACTACTTGTTTTTTTTTAAATATTTTTTTGTTATTGTCTTTGTTAAAATAATAATATTCGAATCACTTATTTAGTAATGTATTGTGCCTGTCCCAACAGAAGTTACTACCGTCCATCCCATATCATTCCATCGCTTGATTTTAATTTTACCGATACGTATTTCGTCCTCAACAGTAAGGCCGTTTTCTGTTCTCGTACTTAACTCGAAAAGTGAAGACATTCCAGACACAGACAGACTAATAATCAAAATAGTAACAAAAATGGAACACCTAGCATATAACGAGTTACTACTATTTCATTTAATTCCACCACGTTGTAATTATCATAGATACGTATTTTGACCTCAACTGTAAGGCCGTCTTCAGTGTCTCGTACCTGACTCGACATTTAATTATGTTCAACTGGTTGGATGGAATGTAATCCTGGAGGATAAGCGCTTCTTCACCGTGTTCATCCTACACTATTTTTGGCAACGACGTTTCAGTTCAATATCACTCTGTAGAAAAAAAGAGATATTTGAAATTATTGCGTAGAGTTCAAAAATAAAATTTTCCTACTTGAACTGCCCTGGTAATCAACATGGTCATTACTGACAAATTGATCCTGAATCTGGTATCCCTTACAGATTCGTCTTGTTGGTAGCATGAAGAATGTGATCTGAAACGAAAGAAAGAAAAAAATTACAAAATTAACAATTCTGATGGTCGTCAATAAAAGCACTCCATTATAAGGCACTCCGCTGTTTCGTAATATGTGGCCGACTTACCTCTATTTACGCTCTTGAATCCAGCTGTGAGGCTATCATATCATAAAATTTAGACATGCGTGATCTGTGCCGTTGGCGGGAATCGTATTTTCGTATCTCTGGCCCGAGTTGCTAGTTCTTCAACGAACGATTCCTGCACAGCATGTCGATGTGTATTGAATCGCTATGCGACCCTATCCTCCTGCCGTTAAATTCTGGTAATACATAGTTGGATCTCGCCACTTAGAAGGTGATGGCCAGCAATGTCAGCGCTCCGTTTATTCCAGCCGAGCATCAAGAAGGCTCACGAGAGACCCACGTCGCATTATTTACTGCTCGATTGTTAGATGGCATTTAGTACAGTTAGTCTGCATATATAAATAAGGTGGATTTTATGAAGTTATTCTATTCTTTTCATTCATTTATTTACTTACTTATGGGTCCTGTACACACCGAGTGGTACAAAGGGCCGACTTGAAAGATCTCCATCCTGGTCGATGCCGGCCAGCTATCGCCTTAATTCGTTGCCAAGTTAGATTTCGGTTGATTTCTATAATTTCTTTATGGAGGCTTCGTCGCCATGAGCCTCTGGGTTTGCCTCTGCTACGATGTCCAGCTGGGTTCCAGTCTAATGTTTAGAGATTTCAGATTTCATTTCAGTCCCCTGTGGCGGACTTAGTCCACTTCCGTTCCCGAATTTCAGTTGCTATCTGCCTCTAGTGACGACAATGAAGCTCGTTGTTTGAGATCCAGTTGTGAGCCAGGCACGAATTATGTATTGCGGGCATCTGTTGATAAACACCTGCTGCCGTTTAGTGTTCTCCACTGATTCGTACCATGTTTTGTTAGCGTGTAGCAGCACTGATTTCACCAAAATTCGGATTTTGGTACGTTCACTTATCTGCCGCATGTTTTTTCAGGTATTTCTTAAACTTGCAAAGGTAGTTCCTCCAGGAATTCTTCTGCCAGTTCTTTCAAGAATTCTTCCACGAATTCATCTGGAAGTTCCTCCAAGACTTCGTCCGGAAGTTCTTTCAGGAATTCTTCCGAAAGTTTCCCCAGCAAATTCCGGGAGGAACTTCTGGAGGGATTCTGAGAGGAACTTCCGGAGGGATTCTGGGAGGAACTTCCGGAGGGATACTGGGAGGAACTTCCTGAGGAATTCCAGGAGGAACTTTCGGAGGAATTCCGAGAGGTACTTCCGGAGGAATTCCTGAAAGAACTTCCGGAGAAATTCCTAGGATAACTTTCCGAGGAATTCCTGGAGATACTTCCGGAGGATTTGCTGGAGGAATCTTCGGAGGAATTCTTGGAGGAACTTGCAGAGGAATTCATGGAGAAACTACCGGAGAAATTCCTGAAGGATCTAATGGAGGAATTCCAGGAAAAACTTCCGTAGGATTTACTGGAGGAACTTTCGGAGGAATTCCAGAAGGAACGTACGGAAGAATTTCTGTAGGATCTTCTGAAGAAATTTCTCGAGGAGCTTCCGGAGGAATTTCTTGAAGGAATTTCCTCCAGAAATTCCTCAGGAAGTTCCTCCAGAGATTCCTTCGGAAGCACCTCCAGGATTTCCTACGGAAGCTCCTCCAGGAAACCCTCCAGAAGTTCCTCTGGAATACCTCTAGACGATCCTCCTGGAATTTCTCCGAAAGTTCCTACGAAGCTCTTCCAGAAGATCCTTCAGTGATTCCTCCAGAAGTTTCTCCAGGAGTTCAAAAGAAGTTCTTTCGCAAGATCTTTCAAGAATTCCTCCAGGAATTCATCCGAAAGCTCGTCCAGGAATTCATCCGAAAAATCCTCCAGGAATTCTACCGAAAGTTACTCCAGCAAATCCTATGGAAGGTACTCCAGGAATTCCTCCAGAAGATCTTTCAGGAATTCCTCCAGGAGTTCCAAAGTAGTTCCTCCAGAAATTGCATCGCAAATTATTTCAAGAACTCCTCCAGGAATTCCTCCGGAAGTTGCTCCAGGAATTCCTCCGGAAGTTCCTCCAGGAATTTCTCCGAATATTCCTCCAGGAATTCCTACGGAAGTTTTTCTAGAAATTCCTTCGGAAGTTCTTCTAGAAATTCCTTCAGAAGTTCTTCTAGAAATTCCTTCAGAAGTTCTTCTACAAATTTCTTCGGAAGTTCCTCTAGGAATTCCTTCGGAAATTCCTCAAGGAATTCTTTCGAAAGTTCCTCTAGGAAAAGCTTCGGAAGTTCCTCTAGGAATTCCTTAGGAAGTTCCTTTAGGAGTTCCTTCGGACGTTCCATTAGGAATTCCTTCGGAGGTTCCTCTATGAATTCGTTCGAAAGTTTCTCTAGGAATTCCTTCAGAAGTTCATTTAGGAATTCCTTCGGAAGTTCCTCCAGAAATTCATTCGAAAGTTCCTCTAGGAATTCCTTCGGAAATTCCTCTAGGAACTCCTTCGGAAGTTCCCTAGGAATTCCTTCGGAAGTTCCTCTAGGAATTCCTTCGGAAGTTCCTCTATGAATTCCTTCGGAAGTTCCTATAGGAATTCCTGCGGAAGTTCCTCTAGGAATTCTTTCGGAAGTTCCTTCGGAAATTCCTTCAGGAATTCCTCCGGAAATTCCTCCAGGAATTCCTCCGGAAATTCGTCCAGGAATTCCTCCGGAAATTCCTCCAGGAATTCCTTCGAAAGTTCCTCCAGGAATTCCTTCGAAAGTTCTTTCAGGAATTCCTCCGGGAGTTTCTAGAGGTATTCCACGAGAAGTTCTTCCAGGAATTCCTCCGAGAATTCCTGCGGAAGCTCATCCAGGAATTCCTCTGGAAGCTCTTCCAGCAAATCATACGGAAGTTCCTTCAGGAATTCCTCCAGAAGATCATTCAGGGATTCCTCCGTAAGTTTCTCCAGGAGTTCCTAAGAAGTTCCTCCACGAATTCCTCAGAAAGTTCCTCCAGCAAATCCTCCGGAAGTTCCTCCAGAAGATCCTTCAGGAATTCCTCCGGAAGTTTCTCTAAGAGTTCCAAAAGAGTTCCTCCAAGAATTCCTCCGCAAGTTCTTTCAAGAACTCCTACAGGAATTCCTTCGTAAGGTCCTCGAAGAGCTCTTCCATAAGTTCCTCCAGGAATGCATTCGAAAGTTCCTCCAAGAATTCCTGCGAAAGTTCGTCCAGCAAATCCTTCGGAAATTCCTCTAGGAATTCCTTCGAAGGTTTCTCTAGGAATTCCTTCGGAAGTTCCTCTAGGAATTCCTTCGGAAGTTCCTCCGGAGGAATTACTGGAGCAACTTCTGGAGGAAATCTCCAGGAATTCCAAAGAAGTTTCTCCAGGAATATATCCGCAAGTTATTTCGACAATTTCTTCGGAAGTTCCTCCAGGAATATCTCCGCAAGTTATTTCGACAATTTCTCCGGAAGTTCCTCCAGGAATTTCTTCGGAAGATCCTCCAGCAAATCTTACGGAAGTTCCTTCAGGAATTCCTCCAGAAGATCATTCCAGAATTCCTCCGTAAGTTTATCCAGGAGTTTCAAAGAAGTTCCTCCATGAATTCCACCGCAAGTTCTTCAAGAATTCCTCCGAAGGTTCCTCCAGCAAATCCTCCGGAAGTTCCTTCGAAAGTTTCTCTAGGAATTCCTTCGGAAGTTGCTCCAGGAATTCCTTCGGAAGTTCCTCCAGGAATTTCACCGGAAGTTCCTCCAGGAATTCCTACGGAAGTTTTTCTAGAAATTCCTTCGGAAGTTCTTCTAGAAATTCCTTCGGAAGTTCTACTACAAATTCCTTCGGAAGTTCCTCTAGAAATTCCTTCGGAAATTCCTCAAGGAATTCTTTCGGGAGTTCCCCTAGGAAAACCTTCAGAAGCTCCTCTTGGAATTCCTTTGGAAGTTCCTTTAGGAGTTCCTTCGGACGTTCCATTAGGAATTCCTTCGAAGGTTCCTCTATGAATTCGTTCGAAAGTTTCACTAGGAATTCCTTCGGAAGTTCATTTAGGAATTCCTTCGGAAATTCCTCCAGGAATTCCTGCGTAAGCTCATCCAGGAATTCCTCTGGAAGCTCTTCCAGCAAATCTTATGGAAGTTCCTTCAGGAATTCCTCCAGAAGATCATTCAGGTATTCCTCCGTAAGTTTCTCCAGGAGTTCCAAAGAAGTTGCTCCATGAATTCCTCCGCAAGTTCTTCAAGAATTCCTCCGGAAGTGCCTCCAAGAATTCGTCCGGAAGCTTCTCCGGGAATTTCTCAGAAAGTTCCTCCAGCAAATCCTCCGGAATTTCCTCCAGAAGGTTCTTCAAGAATTCCTCCGGAAGTTTCTCCAAGAGTTCCAAAGGAGTTCCTCCAAGAATTCCTCCGCAAGTTCTTTCTTTCCTCCTCTAGGATTTCCTTCGGAAGTTCCTCTTGGAATTCCTTCGGAAATTCCTCCGGAGGTATTCCCGGAGCAACTTCTGGAGAAAATCTCCAGGAATTCCAAAGAAGTTTCTCCAGGAATATCTCCGCAAGTTCTTTCAAGAATTCCTCCGGAAGTTCCTACCGGAATTTGCTGGAGGAACTTCCGGAGAAATTGTTGCAGGAACTTCCGGAAGGATTATGGGAGGATCTTTCGGAGGGATACTGGAAGGAACTTCCGGAGGAATTCTGAGAGGTACTTCCGGAGGAACTCCTGAAAAGACTTCCGGAGGAATTCCTGGCGGACTTCCGGAGGAATTTTTGAAAGAACTTGCAATGAAATTCCTGAAGGAACTTCTTTGAAAGTGGAACTCGTGGAAAACTTCTTGAGGATTTCCTGAAGGATTTTCTGGAGGAACTTCCGGAGGATTTGCTGGAGGATTTTCCGGTGGAGTTCCTGGAGGATCTTCTGGAGGAATCCCTGAAGGATATTCTGAAGGAACTTCCGTAGGATTTCTAGGAGGAACTTCCTCCGGAAGCCCCTCCAGGAGATCCTCCGAAAGCTCCTGCAAGAATTTCTCTATAAGTTGAGAAGCTGCTTCAGGAATCCCTCCGGAAGCTCCTCCAGGAATTCCTTTGGTAGTTCCTCCAAAAATTCCTGCGGAAGCTCATCCAGGAATCCCTGTGGAAATTCTTCCAGCAAATCTTACGGAAGTTCTTTCAGGAATTTTTCCAGGAGATCATTCAGAAATTCCTCCGTAAGTTTCTCCAGGAGTTCCAAAGAAGTTCCTTCACGAATTCCTCCGCAAGTTATTCAAGAATACCTCTACAAATTCCTTCAGAAGTTCCTCCAAGAATTCCTCATGAAGCTTCTCCAAGAGTTTCTCCTGCAAATCCTCCGAAAGTTCCTCCGGGAATTCCTCCAGAAGATCCTTCAGGAAGTCCTCCGGAAGTTTCTCCAGAAGTTCCAAAGGAGTTCCTCCAGGAATTCCTCCGCAAATTCTTCCAAGAATTCCTCTAGGAATTCCTCCGAAAGTTCCTCAGACAAATCCTACGGAAGTTCTTCCCGAAGATCCTTCAGGAATTCTTCCGTAAGTTTTTCCAGGAATTCCAAAGAAGTTCCTCCTCAAAGTCCTCCGGAAGTTCCTCCAGGAATTCCTCCGGAAGTTCTTTCAGGAATTCCTCCAGAAGTTCTTTCAGGAATTCCTCAGGAAGTTCTTCCAGGAATTCCTCCAAAAGTTGCGCCAGGAATTCCTCCGGAAATACTTCCGGGAATTCCTCCGGACTTTCCTCCAAGAATTCCTCCAGAAGTTCCTCCGGAAGTTCCTCCAGGTGTTTCTCCGAAAGTTCCTCCAGCAAATCCTCTGAAAGTTCTTCCAGGAATTCCTTGAAAATATCTTTCAGGAATTCCTCCGGAGGTTTCTTCAGGAGTTCCAAAGGAGTTCCTCCAGGAATTCCTCCGCAAGTTCTTTCAAGAATTCCTCCAGGAATTCCTCCGAAAGTTCCTTCAGCAAATCCTACGGAAGTTTCTCCAGGAATTTCTACAGAAGATCCTTCAGGAATTTCTCCGTAAGTTTTACCAGGAATTCCAAAGAAATTCCTCCTCGAAGTCCTCTGCAAGTTCCTCCAGGAATTCCTCCGGAAGTTCTTCCAGGAATTCCTTTGGAAGTTCTTCCTGGAATTCCTTCAAAAGTTGCTTCAGGAATTCCTCCGGAAGTTCTTGCTGAAATTCCTCCGGACTTTACCCCGAAAATTCTTCCGTAGGTTTCTCCAGGAACTCCTCCGGAAGTTCCGCCAAGAATTCCTCAGGAAGCTCCTCATGGAATTCCTTCGATAGTTCCTCCAGCAAATCTTACGGAAGTTCCTTCGGGAATTCGTCCAGAAGATCCTTCAGGAATTTCTCCGTAAGTTTCTCCAGGAGTTCCAAAGAAGTTCCTCCACGATTTTCTTCCGCAAGTTCTTCAAGAATTCCTTCGGAAGTTCCTCCGGGCTTGGTGGTCATATAGCTACCGCTTCTGCCTCATGCGCAGGAGGTCATGGGTTCAATCAGACCCGTTCCATTCCTTCTACTTTGTATCTTTTCATATATTTCTCATGTTCTAGCAATCGCTAGAACTGGAAATGGGCTTGCATACCGTTTCCATCTTCTATCCCTATACCTGCACAACTTGATTAGTTCTAGCTGTTAGAATTTGAAATGAGCAAAAAAGCTCGTTTCCGGCAACCAATTAGAATATACACCACCCTTTCATATCAGATTGGCAACCCGTTAACCATGACGAACCTCTGCAATAGAACCTAACCCCCCGATTCCAATAAAATTCCGCAGGAACTCGTGGCGAGTGCAGAGGTGTTCTCGGCTTGCAGTTGGCGAGAAACTGCATCATCAATTCCTTCCCATGCCCGATATGACCGTGAGGACGTGCCCAGCGCTGTTATCGACCACCCAAAATACAAGAGCTCTCGGACTGTGCACATTGAGGTTGGAAAGCAAGTCCCATGCTTCCATCCATTGATTCCCTGTGCAATTGCGATTGTTCTGGTCGATCACGGAGTAGCAACTACGAAATGCACGGTCATCATGCTCATGCTCAATTCCTTCCTCCAAGAATTCCTCCAGAAGCTTCTCCAGGAATTCCTACGAAAGTTCCTGCAACAAATGCTCCGGAGGTTCCACCAGAAGATCCTTCAGGAATTCCTCCGGAGGTTTCTCCAGGAGTTCCAAAGGAGTTCCTCCAGGAATTCTTCCGCAACTTCTTTCAAGAATTCCTCCAGGAATTCCTCCGTAAGTTCCTCGAAGAGCTCCTATATAAGTTCCTCCAGGAATTCCTCCGAAAGTTTCGCCAGGAGTTCTAAAGAAGTTCCTCCACGAATTCCTCCGTTAGTTTTTTCCAGGAGTTCCAAAGAAGTTCCTCCACGAATTCCTCCGCAAGTTCTTCAAGAATTCCTCCGGAAGTTCCGCCAAGAATTGTTCCGGAAGCTCCTTCAGGAATTTCTACGATAGTTCTTCCAGCAATACCTACGGATGTCTTTCAGAAGATCCTTCAGGAATTCCTCCGTAAGTTTCTCCATGAGTTCCAAATAAGTTCCTCCACGAATTCCTCCAGAAGTTCTTCCAGGAATACATCCGGAAGTTCTACCAGGAATTCGTCCGGAAATTCCAAGAGGTATTCCACAAGAAGTTCCTTCAGGACTTCCTCCGTAATTTTCGGAGGAGTTCCTGGAGGAGTTCTTGAAAGAACTTGCGGATTCTTGGAGGATCTTCCGGAGGAATTCCAGGAGGAACTTCTGGAGGAATTCCTGGAGGAACATCCGGAGGAATTCCTGGAGGAACTTCCGGAGGAATTCCTGGAGGAACATCCGGAGGAATTCCTGGAGGAACTTCCGGAGGAATTCCTGGAGGAACTTCCGGAGGAATTCCTGGAAGAACTTCCAGATTAATTGCATAGAGACTGCGAAGCCGAGAAAAAATCCCTGTCTTCCAGAGGAATTCCTCCGGAAGTTCCTTCAACGATATCTCCGGAAGTTCCTCCAGAAATTCCTCCGGAAGTTACTCCAGGAATTCCTCCGGAAGTTCCTCCAAGAATTTCTCCGGAAGTTCCTCCAGGAATTCCTCCGGAAGTTCCTCCAGGAATTCCTCCGGAAGTTCCTCCAGGAATTCCTCCGGAAGTTCCTCCAGGAATTCCTCCGGAAGTTCCTCCAGGAATTCCTCCGGAAGTTCCTCCAGGAATTCCTCCGGAAGTTCCTCCAGGAATTCCTCCGGAAGTTCCTCCAGGAATTCCTCCGGAAGTTCCTCCAGGAATTCCTCCGGAAGTTCCTCCAGGAATTCCTCCGGAAGTTCCTCCAGGAATTCCTCCGGAAGTTCCTCCAGGAATTCCTCCGGAAGTTCCTCCAGGAATTCCTCCGGAAGTTCCTCCAGGAATTCCCCCGGAAGTTCCTCCAGGAATTCCTCCGGAAGTTCCTCCAGGAATTCCTCCGGAAGTTCCTCCAGGAATTCCTCCGGAAGTTCCTCCAGGAATTCCTCCGGAAGTTCCTCCAGGAATTCCTCCGGAAGTTCCTCCAGGAATTCCTCCGGATGTTCCTCCAGGAATTCCTCCGGATGTTCCTCCAGGAATTCCTCCGGATGTTCCTCCAGGAATTCCTCCGGATGTTCCTCCAGGAATTCCTCCGGATGTTCCTCCAGGAATTCCTCCGGATGTTCCTCCAGGAATTCCTCCAGAAGTTCCTCCAGGAATTCCTCCGGAAGATCCTCCAAGAATTCCTGCGGAAGCTCTTCCAGCCAATCTTACGGAAGTTCCTTCAGGAATTCCTCCAGAAAATCATTCAAGAATTCCTCCGTAAGTTTATCCAGGAGTTTCAAAGAAGTTTCTCCATGAATTCCACCGCAAGTTCTTCAAGAAATCCTCCGGAAGTTCCTCCAAGACTTCGTCCGGAAGCTTCTCCAGCAAATCCTCCGAAAGTTCCTCCAGAAGATCCTTCAGGAATTCCTCCGGAAGTTTCTCCAGGACTTCCAAATGAGTTCCTCCAGAAATTCCTCCGCAAGTTCTTTCAAGAACTCCTCCAGGAACAGCTCCGAAAATTACGGAGGAAGTCCTGAAGGAACTTCTTGTGGAATACCTCTTGGAACTTCCGGACGAATTCCTGGTAGAACTTCCGGATGTATTCCTGGAAGAACTTCTGGAGGAATTCGTGGAGGAACTTATTTGGAACTCATGGAGAAACTTACGGAGGAATTCCTGAAGGATCTTCTGAAGGACATCCGTAGGTATTGCTGGAAGAACTATCGAAGGAATTCCTGAAGGGGCTTCCGGAGGAATTCTTGAAGAACTTGCGGAGGAATTCGTGGAGGAACTTCTTTGGAACTCCTGGAAAAAACTAACGGAGGAATTCGTGGAGGAACTTCTTTGGAACTCCTGGAGAAACTTTCGGAGGAATTCCTGGAGGAACTTATATAGGAGCTCTTCGAGGAACTTTCGGAGGAATTCCTAGAGGAATTCTTGGAAGAATTTGCGGAGGAATTCCTGGAGGAACTCCTTTGGAACTTCTGGAGAAACTTCCGGAGGACTTCCTGAAGGATCTTCTGGAGGAATTCCTGGAGGAACTTTCGGAGGATTTGCTGGAGAAACTCTTGGAGAAGCTTCATGAGGAATTCTTGGAGGAACTTCTGAAGGAATTTGTAGAGGTATTCTTGAATAACTTGCGGAGGAATTCGTGAAGGAACTTCTTTGGAACTCCTGGAGAAACTTACGGAGGAATTTCTGAATGATCTCCTGGAAAAATTCCTGAAAGAACTTCCGTAAGATTTGCTGGAAGAATTTCCACAGGGATTCCTGGATGAGCTTCCGCAGGAATTTTTGGAGGAACTATCAAAAGAATTCCTGGAGGAGCTTCCGGAGGGATTCCTGAAGCAGCTTCTCAACTTATAGAGAAATTCTTGCAGGAGCTTTCGGAGGATCTCCTGGAGGGGCTTCCGGAGGAAGTTCCTCCTAGAAATCCTACGGAAGTTCCTTCAGAATATCCTTCAGGGATTCCTCCAGAAGATCCTCCAGGAACTCCACCGAAAAATCCTCCAGCAAATCCTCCGGAAGTTCCTCCAGAAAATCCTTCAGGAAATCCTCAAGAAGTTTTCCACGAGTTCCAAAGAAGTTCCTTCAGGAATTTCATTGCAAGTTCTTTCAAAAATTCCTCCGGAAGTCTTTTCAGGAGTTCCTCCGGAAGTACCTCTCAGAATTCCTCCGGAAGTTCCTTCCAGTATCCCTCCGAAAGATCCTCCCATAATCCTTCCGGAAGTTCCTGCAACAATTTCTCCGGAAGTTCCTCCAGCAAATTCCGGTAGGAACTTCCTGAGGAATTCTTGAAAGAACTTGCGGAGATATTCCTGGAGAAACTTCTTTGGAATTCCTGAAGATTTCCTCCAGAATTCCTCCGGAAATTCCTGCAGGAATTTCTATGGAAGTTCCTTCAGGAATTCATCCGGAAGTTCCTCCAGGAATTCATCCGCAAGAATTCCTCCGAAAGTTTTTCCAGGGATTCCTCTGGAAGTTCCTCCTTCGGATCTTCCAGTCATTTTTTGTCTTTTTAAACTGAACCCAATGAATGGTGCTCAGATATTATAATGATGAGGTAGGTAAAACAAAGTAACAATGTTAAATTATTTAATTAAGTTTGCTTAAAAAGGAACCATGTAAAATTATTTTCGGAATTTCGGGACGGTTACCTTAAGAATCCGGGACCCTCCTTAGCCGTGCGATTAGATGAACGGCTACAAAGCAACACCATGCTAAGGATGGCTGGATTCTATTCCCGGTCCGGTCTAGGAAATTTTCGGGTTGAAAATTGTCTCGACTTCCCTGGGCATAAAAGTGTCATCATGCTGGCCTCATGATATATGGCCCGTTTACATATTCGCTAGTTCTAGCGGACAATTCACTATCCGACAATACTAGCGCGAAATTAGCATAATGTAAACAGGAATTGTCATCTGCTAATAGTGTTTACATTATGTTAATATCGCGCTAGTATTGTTGGATAGTGCATTGTCCATTAGAACTAGCGAATATGTAAACAAACCAATACGAATGCAAAAATGGTAACTTTGCTTAGAAACCTCGCAGTTAATAACTGTGGAAGTGCTTAATGAACACTAAGCTGCGAGGCGGCAATGTCCCAGTGGGGGATGTAATGCCAAGAAGAAGAAGACGAAGAAGAAGTACCTTAAGAATCCCAAAAAAGTTTCACATCGAAATCTATGAAGGATATCCACCGGAACCCTGAAAAAAACCTTCGAAATTTCAGAAGGGTTCATATACCAGAATCGCGGAAATTTTTTATCTGTATCCCAGAAGGATTAATTTCGGAATACAGGGAATATATCCATCAGAATCCCACATGGATACTAATAAAAATTTCAGGAGAATTCATTTCTGAATACCAAGAATTACAAAATCTGGACTGTACTGTACCTATTCCTATTTCGGACAAACCTACTAAACTTTTTAATTCATTTTTTCAGCGGCTTTGAAGCGCCATCGAATGCTGAAGCTTTTCGTACCGCTTTACTCAATATCATTCCGGCGGTGGTAACCTGGAAGAAAGTGATGAAATGCATCAGCTGAAAACGTCGGATTGCTGGTTACCCGTCGCATTCTGCAAAAGCTTCGTGTGGATACTCTGTACACTGGATTTTTACTGGGGAAGAATATTTGGTCGAACTAGTCTATGACGGACCAGGAGCGTTCCGGTGCTACTTAGATGTTACCCTCGCCCGCACCACCACTGGAGTCCGCGTCTTTGGTGCCATGAAGGATGCCGACGATGGTGGCATCAACATCCCGCACTCCGCCAAGCGTTTCCCAGGATACATCGCTGAAGTTCACCACGCTCATAACTTCGGGCAACACGTCGCCGACTATATGCGCACCCTGGAGGAAGAGGGTGAGGAGACGTACAAGCGCCAATTCAGCAAATCATTGGCCTCGGAATCAAGGTATGAGTATTGTTTTGAAAGTAGTCCATTCAAAAATATCTGCATTTCAGTTCCAGTCAATTCCGAAAATAATACCAAGATTTCTTTCGAAATCACAGAATCCAGACTGTACTGTACATATTCCTATTTTTGACATCCACATACTAAACTACTAAACATTTTTTATTCATTTTTTCAGCGGCTTTGAAGCGCCACCAAATGCTGAAGCTTTTCGTACCGCTTCATTCCGGCTAAGGTAATCCGGCAGGATATAAGTTACCGATGATTCTTTGTGGAATTGGTCGGTGGATGAGTAACTTGGAGGAAAGTGATGACATGCATCCATAGCGTTTACAAATTAACCAATGTCAACTTGGGCAATATGCGGAAACTTCTGGAATGATGATCCAGCGTCCGATGAGAAAACAAGGAATTGTATCGACGACACAGACTTATGGAGATACAAAAGTAGATGATGTTGTGAACCAAAAAATAGATTATATATGAATATCTTATGTACATGTAATACATTTTAATATATTCAATGTACAAATCCTTTAAAAATGTTGAAATAATTACTGAACCTTGAAAACTACGAGAAACAAAGAAACAATTCCCTAGTTTTTGTTGTGTACAACAAGCACCACAAAAGAACATTTGGACGACCGTAGCCATAGCGGACGCATAATCATATACAACCAGTGCGATGATGGATCTCAGTAGTGCACTGATAGTTCTAATAGATCTGTTTTCCAAAAAATATTGTACTGAAAAATTGATTATGATATAGTCGTGGCCCTGCGAAACACATCAAGCGCTTTCATCACTGACTTCTGATATTTTGTACGTAAAATGGAAACGAAAATTAATTTATATTAATTCATTCGTTCATTTCTTCTGGATGTCCTCATCTACGGCAGCGGCACGCTATATTAACAATCCGTAAACATCCCAAGCGGGAGACTTTTACTTACCGTTCGGCGATAGCTGCAAAACTTGCCGGCGGTGGCAACGAAGGGTCGCGATCAGGGTATCCTCGGCGGTGATTCCATACTCCACTGTAGGAACTTATCCTTCTGATAAGCACAGCGGCGCCTTTTTGCATTTCACACATGTATATTTGTCAGATTAATTATGCGCAATACGATCAATCCGGACTTAGTACCGGCATTCTTTGTGGCCGATAATTATGCGCAATACGATCAATCCGGACTTAGTACCGGCATTCTTTGTGGCCTGACGCTATCATTAAAGTAAGCATGCGCTATTACAACGGCTTTGTATACCGCCTTTCCCAAACGGACAGAAATTTTCACCATGATTTTTTTCTTTTGCATTCGACCTGATTATTTTGCATTCACTGGGTTCACAACGATCTGAATTTCACTTTATGTTATATACACATATCTCATATTTTTTTCTAATTTATTTTCCACGAATTTCACTGATTGTAACCGAATTTCACTCATTCCAATTTACGAATTACCCTCATCGACTAGCCGTTTTAAACTGAACTGCAGCTATAAACATGGAGGGTGGGTTTTGGGAGTTTCGATCCCAATCAATTCCCAATAACGACTGCTCAGCCTGGCACCCGAAAAACTTCTGGAAAATTGAAAACCGCTAACTATGCTGGAAAATTTCCACCACGATTGGTGCTTATTTTTCTTCTGGTTACTGGAGCACTACCGTCTCACCGTCCATTCTGTCTTTGGCACACTGGTTATCACGTCTCAACGATTCCACAGCACTCAGAGCCGCCAGCAGCAGTCTTCAAATAAACCGCGCCACATACACACACTGTTCTGCACATAATAAACTAAATTCGATGTGGTGCTGGGTCGCTGGTTCACTGGAGTTGAAGCGCAAGTGGAAGAAGGCTGAAAAAACTTCCTTCCGACCGGAACGGAACCGCACGTCTTTTGTTACGACTTACGAGTCGCGATCACGAACAAGACTTTTCGACTATTTTCGCCACCGACAAGTACGAAGTTCGATATATAATTTATTGATAAGCTTATTAAAACACTTTTCCGACACAATTCACGACAATTCGATCACTATTTCCTAAAACAAAACTTATTTTTAGCCAGAGGCAACAATTTCACCGACGACATGTTTTTTTTTCTCGCGAATACTAACGTCTGGCGCATTGGTGGAAAAATAACAACAAGGTTCAAACGCTTCAATCAAACGTTTGTTTTTTTTCTCAGTCACTCACTAGTGCCTAACGAATGCCTCACGACTCACATTTTGTTTGCTGGGTTGATTCGACGTCAAAACAAATAATATTTTGTTTTCGACCGTTTCTGAACCCTCTGAACTGAATTTGAAACCGGGAAACAAAACAACGTGCGTGCTTAAATAATTTAATCACATTTAATTTTTAATTCAAATTGTCATCGAATTTTCGTTACTGCTACATCGTAAATCAGTATACAAATTTTGCGATGAAGAATCTATATCGTGTAGCTCTTCAGAGCGTCTGCTTTGAGGGGCTCCCGTCATCACCGAATCACCAGCGCAGCCTGATGGTAGTGGATTCCAACAGCAACAATCTGGTGTATGTCGCCATCGGAGCGACTGTGTACCGGCTGGACCGGACAAATCCGTTAAATCTGGAAGAAATAGCGCTTCTCCCGGGAAAAGTGGTGGTCGCCGTTGAACATTTGGCACTGAACGATGAGCTTTGCTTGGCTACGTGTGCGGGTGAGGTGTTGGTATTGAACTTGGGGCGGCCAACAGAGGAAGCGGAAGTGGTGACTTTTTGCGATGGTGGACTGGAGGCGATGAGTTGGAGTCCTGATCAAGAGGTGGTGGTGTTTGTTGATAGGTAAGATTTTATTGTTTTCTAATTTAACTGAAATAATTTGATAATTAAGCAAGTAACACATAGATATTTAAAAAAAGTAAACTTATAAATTTTAGGAAGAAGTCATCATTTTTTTATTAGATTCGTAATGAAAGTAAATAATAATGGTAACATAATTTTATTTTTGCAGTAATTTGAACGTAGTCACGATGAATAGCGCCTACGATCCGATTAACGAAGTATGCCTCAAGGATGATACCTTCGGCGATCGGGAGTTTATGAGTGTTGGATGGGGTAAGAAGGAGACACAGTTTCACGGATCGGAAGGAAAGGGTGCGGCACGCAAGAAGAAAGAGGAAGCGGAAGTTGCGGTCGATGTGAGCAAGATCGATCCAAAAGTTGAGATAAGCTGGCGAGCGGATGGGGAATACTTTGTGGTTGGCTTCCTGGGTCCCTTTGGGCGAGCTTTCAAAGTGTTCAGCAAAGAAGGTGCGCTGCAATTTACATCGGAGAAATGTTACGGTTTAGAAGTACCAATGGGGTGGAAGCCATCCGGGCTGTGGATCGCGATTCCTCAGGTGCTGAAAGATAAATACGTCGTGGCACTGTTCGAGAAGAATGGATTGAAGCATAGAGAGATAGATCTGCCATTTAGGCAGGGAGAGGAAGAAGTCAAAGGCATCTATTGGAGTCACGACTCGGAAGTTCTGGTGATTAGAACGCGTAAGACAAGCAGCGGATTAAATTGTTTGTACTTTTTCATTATCTGCAACTACCATTGGTATATCAAACAATACCAAGAATTTGATCAGGAAATCCTAGAAGTTCAATGGGATTTGAAATATTCTGAAGGACGAACGCTGCATGTTTTATTGGAGAATGGTAAATATGAGGTATCACGATGGGATTTTTCGGTGGATCATTCTACTGGATTACAGAACACAGATCAGTCGCTTGTGACAGTTATCGACGGAGCTACGGTGTTGCTGACTAATTTCCGAGGCGTAGTAACCCCGCCACCAATGTGCGGATTCACCCTAAAAGTTGACAAGTTTGTCAACTCTGTGAGTTTCCTACGAAATGCAGAGGAACCATTGAATTCGAACTGTTTCGCTGTTGTTGACTTCAATAACAGGGTTAGCTTTTTCAAACCTGACTTCACGGACACATCAGTTCGGCGCCTTATCGGTGTTCAATTACTGGCCAGCCCATTTGAATTAGGCTCAGGGATTTTTTCTCATTGGCAATGGTTGTCAAATGATATTCTACTCTTCGTCGAAGGTTCAAATCTTTTAAAGATTCTCAAAGTCGATTTAGTCAAAGGAGAGTTTAGTGTATTGGAGTCGCTTACTGTCGGATTGGAAACAGATCGAATTGGTTGTATCGAGTCTATCAATGAATCATCCGCTTTTATAGAAACTTTCACGGGCCAGTTGTACAAAATAGAACTTAAGCCTTCAATTTCTTTAAGCAAAAACCTCAATCTGCCGGAATTTTGCGAACAGTTGCGTGTACATCGCGTGGCAAACTGCACACCCAAGCTCTTCTCGTTGCGAAATCGTCAAAATCTTTATGCCGATGGTATCAAACTTGCTACAGATGTCACATCGATATTCCTAACGGAGCGTTATCTCCTGTTTACCACAATTGCGGATCTTAAGTTTGTAGACTTGCACACGAATGTGATTGTTGGTGAACGTCGCGTTGAACGTGGCTCTAAGCTTGTGGTTGTGGTACCCAAATCAGCTCGTACCGTTTTCCAACTTCCACGAGGAAACCTGGAAGCTATCGCGCCTCGAATTCTTTCGCTTTGCCTAGTGGCAAACCACTTGGACGCTTTGGAGTACCTGAAGGCATTCGATATACTTCGTAAAGAGCGGATAAATCTCAACCTAATCGTTGATCACAACCCTCGTTTGTTCCTGTCCAATCTGGATCGGTTTCTTGAGGAAATCACAAATGTCAACTGGTTGAACTTATTCATCAGTGATCTACAGAATCAGGATGTTTGTAGCACCATGTATGGGAGTAATTATTTGAGTCGTGAGTTGAACGGCGCCATCGATGGATATCAGGTCGAAACCAAATCGGAGTTTCTCTGCGATCGTTTGCTGACGGTGTTAGAATCGTCCAATACAAACATCAACTACATGCTTCCGAAAATCACTTGCTACGTGAAGAAAGGGATGCTAGAACAAGCCCTGGAAGTAATTTGGAATCTCAAAAAAACACCAGGAAAAGGCGACGATGCGGACGAAGCCCTTAAGTACCTTTTATATTTGGTGGAAGTCAATGACCTGTACAACGTGGCCCTAGGAATGTACGATTTTGGATTGGTCCTATTCGTGGCTACGAAGTCACAAAAGGACCCCAAAGAGTATCTTCCATTTTTAAACGAGTTGAAGCGTTTGGACGAAAACTACCGCAAATACAAAATCGATTGCCACTTGAAACGCTTCGACAAGGCGATCCGGAACATTGCTCAATATCAGAATGACGAAGAAAAGTTCCAAGAGGCACTGCAGTTAACGATCGCTCACGGACTGTATGGTAAGGCAATGGCTGCGTACAAAAGCAACGACAAATACTATCGGAAGATTTGCTCCTGTTATGGAGATCACTTGAGGCAGAACAACAAACAAGTGGATGCTAGTTTAATCTACGAAAAGGCCGGTGACTTTCAACAGGCTATTGCTGCGGCGAGGAATGCAGCAGATTGGAGGAGGTGCCTTAATTTGGCAATCACAGCGGGCTACAGCGATGATGAACTCCGCCGTCTAGTTCAGTCATTGATTCCGGCCCTTCAGGAGGGTGGAGAATACGAAGCGGCTTCCAGATTGGCTAAGGACTACCTTAAAGACCATCGAATTGCTGTGGAGATTCTCCTGAAAGACCATCTATTTGATAAAGCACTGCTGGAGGCTTACCTCTGTGATCGAACTCTGGTAGATAGCCTTATCCGTCCGAACTTGGAAGAATATCTGCAAAATTTTATGCATAAATTGGTCACTGAGAAAGAAGAATTATTGAAACACAAAACTCGACTTCTGTTGGTACGAGAGGAGAAAGCCAAAAAGAAGCTTGACACCCAACCTGACGATGACGATACCAATCTGGACGACTGTGATCTATATTCGGAAGTATCAACAATTGCCTCTTCGAGGCAGACGGCCAGCTCGGGACGTTCTGGGTAAGTTTCCTTGGACGAATGTCTACACATTTCTATAACACATATCTTTCCAGTAAGTCTCATCGCTCCAGCAAAAATCGACGGAAGCACGAGCGGAAGCTGCTTAGTCTGAAGGAAGGCAACCCTTACGAGGACATTGCTCTGGTCGATGCTCTACATGCGCTTGTCGTGCGCTTATGCTCCGTGGAGCGACAGCGACAGGTGCGGTCCCTCTGCAAGGTGGCCATCGAGATGGATTTCATCGATCAGGCTTCCCAGGTACAGAAAGATTACGGCGAACTGTTTCACGTTGTCAAGTTCTCGCTGGATGCCATTTGGATACCGGAAATGGTGGTGCCCGGCAGCGGGCAGGATGTTGAGGCGACAGCACAGGCTACCGGCAATTTGGAGCTGGTGCAGAATGTGCAACACTACGCTATGATTAGTAAGTTGACAGCAAAAAATCGTAGAATCGATTAACTTTGAAAATGATTTCCGTTTCAGAACCGCATCAGCGATACAAGCCTGATCTTCAAATTGTGCCTTGGCAGTTTGAAGTGCTGAAGTAAGACATTCGTTAAGTATAGCAGAAAGGAAGTGATTCAATACATACTGATGTAAATTTTAAGAATTATGCGACCCTTTGTGCAGGAAAGAACATCCCTATTTTTGCCATTTGAAACCAAGAAACGAGGCCAACTATCGAGGGCGTTTTTTATATGGAACACCTAATGAAAGATCTCAACTTTTGGTGTTAACCAAAATATAAAGTTCAAATCACCTTATTGATTTTGAGCCTCTCTGTTTTCCTCCAGTCAGGATGGCCGAGCGGTCTAAGGCGCCAGATTTAAGCTCTGGTTCCCATCTGGGAGCGTGGGTTCGAACCCCACTTCTGACATAGATTTTTTTTATTGTTGTTACGTCACATTATGTTGCTAACGTTGATGCACAGTTAATAGAAAATATGGGAAAAATGTCAAAAATGTTCATATTTATGTGTGGGGTTGGGTCTTCTGAACCACGAATTACTTTTTTTTTGCTGCGTTGCGTTGCCTTGTAACGAAGTATTTCGTAGACTGCATACTGATACGAAATGATGATATGACATATACATATGTACTTAGCGACTCACCGATGCCCTCATAGATGCCAAGCAGTTTGATGGTTCATAGGGAATACAGTTTAGGAGTATCATCATAATCAGTGGCGCCGGGAGTGGATGGGACAAGTTGGACATGTCCCACGCATAAAAATACCTGGGTATGACAGTCGAAGCATTGTCCTACCCATGAATATGGCACTATGGTAAGAAAATACCAAATTTAATCAGATTTTTGATAGTTTATCAGAGGCCAAACTGACAATCGTGGAGGTTTCGGGGATTGTAATGAAGAACTCTATTCCGAAAAGCACCTCAGAGTCTGTGAGGAATTCTTTCTATTCCAAAAAGTTTCAATTATGTTTTGAGATTTTCCAAGAAGTCTGGAAGTTTCTAATAGTTTCTGCTCTTCCATACAATTGTTGAAATTTTTCTGGAAGTACGTTATTATTTCTGCTAGTCCAGGGAGGCTCAGAGAATTTCTGAAATTTTATAATAGTTGACAGATCGACAGGATTAAACAAAAGTTGAATATCTAAACGAGGATGTAGCTAAATAGCTTAGCTTAGACTGACTATACTTGTCAATGGTGACTCCGTGACTTATTATAACGACGGTATAAGATATTTAGATTATTGCTACAATATAAAATGTTTCTTGTGAGATCAATACCATAACACTAGATACCAATTTAGTTTAACATTTAAATGATACAACTTGCATTTCGTTGATCTGCGATTGAAAACCACGATGATCAGACAAGTTTATTTTGGAGTTTAGTTTTCATAGGAAATTATCGGTTTCTCAAAAGCAATATGTTCATCTTCGTCTCGCGTAAATAACTTAAAAAATCATTGCGTTCTATGCTAGAGGATTTTTTTTGCCTTATTTGATAAGAAAAGAGTAAGTTACCACCAGCGTGTGATTATACATTAACACCTCAGCGTGTCGATCAGTGCGCAGCAAGCCGACTCGGCCCCTTCTGATCAGACCTCCGTGGCGTGCACACGCACCCACGGAGAGCTGCTGTCATAACAATTCGCCCCGGCCATTTGGGGCCACACAGGAACAAGTGTCCAAGTATCTTTTGCCATTAGGGATTGATATTCTTCGTCCATTGCTCTTGACCACTCCGACTTATTTACACTTTTCATTGCCGCATTGAAGCTGCTTGGGCGCCTCGATCTTAGCTACGCCCACGACGTAGTTGTATCTCTTCGGAATTGTACCTGCATTTTCCCGCTGTGATCTACGTGGCGGCTGTTCACATTCGCCGTTGTCTTCACCGTGATACAAATCTTCTTTATCTGTTGAGTTTTCCGCTTCGTGGAATTCTTCAACAGTGGTGTCAAGTTCCGAGAATCCATGGAAGTGCGGCTCTGTATCGCAATTACTCACTACATCCGCACTATCAACACTCACTTGTTCACTATCTTCGCTTCCTCCTTCTGCACCGCTGCACTGAAACTCCATCAGGTCTTCCGAACAGACAGCTCCCTTCTGCTCGGTTGAAGCATTTCCTCTTGCTTTTGCACTCTTCATTGGGCTACCGCTAGGCTCCTCCTGCAAGCTCAAGAAATTTAACGTCTCTACTGATGGTTATTTTCCCAGTCCGCTTGTTAAGGAACCTGTATGCCTTGGTTCCGCAGGCATAGCCGACGAAGATCAACTTTTCCGCTCTGCTTCGCAATTTTCTTCGCTTGACGTCCGGCACGTAGACAAACGCGCTGCATTTGACCAACTACCAGGAGAACTGTTTAAACACGTTGGTGAGGCACTGGCTAGAGCGCTGCACTGGGTAATTACCAGGGTTTGGGAGGATGAGGTTCTGCCGCAGGAGTGGATGGAAGGTGTTGTGTGTCCCATCTACAAAAAGGGCGATAAGCTAGATTGTAGCAACTAACGCGCAATCACATTGCTGAACGCCGCCTACAAGGTACTCTCCTAAATTTTATGCTGCCGACTAACACCAATTGTACCACCAGTGCCAGGTGGGATTTATGGGTGAACGCTCTACCACATACCAGGTGTTCGCCGTACGTCAGGTATTGCAGAAATGCCGCGAATACAACGTGCCCACACATCATCTATTTATCGACTTCAAAGCCGCATATGATACAATCGATCGGGACCAGCTATGGCAGCTTATGCACAAAAATTGATTTCCGGATAAACTGATACGATTGATTAAGGCGACGATGGATCGGGTGATGTGCGTCAAAATACGCAGAGGGTTACGGAAAGGTGATGATCTTTCGTGTCTGCTATTGAACATCGCTTTGGAAAAGGTAATACAAAGAGCAGGGATTAACACGAGTGGTACAATTTTCAATAAGTCCGTCCAGCTATTTGACTTCGCCGGCGACATTGAGAGGATGGAGGAAGCCTACATCAGACTGAAAAGCGAAGCTAAACGGATTGGACTAGTCATCAACACGTCGAAGTACATGATAGGAAGAGGCTCAAGAGAGGTCAATGTAAGTCACCCATCACGAGTTTCTACCGGTTGTGTGGTTGAAGAATTCGTGTACTTGGGCTCACTGGTGACGTCCGATAACGATACCAGCGGAGAAATTCGGAGACGCATCATGGCAGGAAATCGTACGTACTTTGGACTCCGCAAAACGCTGCAATCGAGAAGAGTTCGCCGCCGTACCAAACTGACTATCTACAAAACGCTTATTAGACCGGTAGTTCTCTACGGACATGAGACCTGGATGATGCTTGTGGAGGACCAACGCGCACTGGGAGTTTTCGAAAGGAAAGTGCTGCGTACCATCTAGGAGGCGAAGGAACCACGAGTTGCATCAGCTGTTGGGAGAACCATCCATCGTTCACACCGCGAAAATCGGAAGACTGCGGTGGGCCGGGCACGTAGCTCGAATGTTGGACAGTAATCCGATGAAAATGGTTCTCGACAACGATCCGACGGGAACAAGAAGGCGAGGTGCACAGCGGGCAAGGTGGATCGATCAGGTGGAGGACGATTTGCGGACCCTCCGCAAAAAAAAAAATCCATGGCTACACGTCGCCAACCACGCAGTCTACGGAGGTTACTTAACTCGTCTTAGATAATCGATTACTCTCGATTCTTGACGATTATTGAATCAATTCATCGTTGAGTAGTAATCGATTCAAAATTAATCGATTATCACAACGATGAATCGATTAATCGAAGTAATCGAATAATTTGCGACCTCTAGCCACACATTACAAAAGACAGGAGACGAAATCTGCAAGTAAGCGGCTTGTGACGACGTAGCCTCATCAAATAAAGGAAGTCAACAGGAATCTGATCTGGGCCCAGTTCAAGGCTAAAGCGAGCAGCCGCCCAGGATGGAGATATTTTATGTTAGCCCTCGTTGGCCACATGAATGATTGATTAACCTACAATACAACACTCTGTGTCTGTACAATCGGTATAATGGCAACTACTCGATTTCACAGAAACAAATACGCTAATATACAGGGGTTAGGCAAAATGATTGAGATAGGCAAAATTTGGCCTAAATTCAAATCCTTATAACTTTTTGAAAAATTGATGAAATTGGACAAAACCGGAAGCATTCGACGGCAAATTTAGTCAAGATTTAACATGTGAACATGTGCGGTCACGAATACTGGCCACCGGACACCGGAGATGTTTCGGATTTTCGGAGGCCATGTCAAAAACACATTTTTTCTGCCGCTCGTATTTTTGTGTGGTTTGAAGTTACATCGATAAACACTATTTTCCTAGAAACTAGATCTTATTGAAAATTGAATGCGGGCCATTTCAGTAAACCTGGTTCCGGATACTATGGTCAATTATGTATATCCTTCCAATCACGTATATATTATCCGGTACCATATCAATATTGGTATCAAACTTCAAGATTTTTCATGGAGATGCTTCAGGAAGCATATTCAGGACGATCAGTTGCCCTGACCACTCTGTAGTAGGTTCCAGGTGCCCCGGGGAAGTGGCCAATTTGAAAAACGTTCAGAACCCTATCAATATGGGTATCAAACTTCAAGATTTTTCATGGAGATGCTTCAGGAAGCATATTCAGGACGATCAGTTGCCCTGACCACTCTGTGGTAGGTTCCAGGTGCCCCGGGGAAAGTGGCCAATTTAAAAACCGTTCAGAACCTTATCAATATGGGTATCAAACTTCAAGATTTTTCATGAGGATGCTTCAGGAAGCATATTCAGGATGATCAGTTGCTCGACCACTCTGTAGTAGGTTCCAGGTGCCCCGGGGTAAGTGGCCAATTTGAAAAACGTTCAGAACCCTAACAATATGGGTATCAAACTTCAAGATTTTTCATGAAAATGCTTCAGAAGCATATTCAGGGTGATCAGTTGCTCTGACCACTCTGTAGTAGGTTCCAGGTGCCCCGGGGGAAGTGGCCAATTTGAAAAACGCTCAGAACCCTATCAATATGGGTATCAAACTTCAAGATTTTTCATGAAGATGCTTCAGGAAGCATATTCAGGATGATCAGTTGCCCTGACCACTCTGTAGTAGGTTCCAGGTGCCCCGGGGGAAGTGGCCAATTTGAAAAAACGTTCAGAACCTTAACAATATGGGTATCAAACTTCAAGATTTTTCATGAAAATGCTTCAGGAAGCATATTCAGGGTGATCAGTTGCTCTGTAGTAGGTTCCAGATGCCCCGGGGGAAGTGGCCAATTTGAAAAACGTTCAGAACCCTATCAATATGGGTATCAAACTTCAAGATTTTTCATGAAGATGCTTCAGGAAGCATATTCAGGATGATCAGTTGCCCTGACCACTCTGTAGTAGGTTCCAGGTGCCCCGGGGGAAGTGGCCAATTTGAAAAACGTTCAGAACCCTAACAATATGGGTATCAAACTTCAAGATTTTTCATGAAAATGCTTCAGAAGCATATTCAGGGTAATCAGTTGCTCTGACCACTCTGTAGTAGGTTCCAGGTGCCCCGGGGGAAGTGGCCAATTTGAAAAACGCTCAGAACCCTATCAATATGGGTATCAAACTTCAAGATTTTTCATGAAGATGCTTCAGGAAGCATATTCAGGATGATCAGTTGCCCTGACCACTCTGTAGTAGGTTCCAGGTGCCCCGGGGGAAGTGGCCAATTTGAAAAAACGTTCAGAACCCTAACAATATGGGTATCAAACTTCAAGATTTTTCATGAAAATGCTTCAGGAAGCATATTCAGGGTGATCAGTTGCTCTGTAGTAGGTTCCAGGTGCCCCGGGGGAAGTGGCCAATTTGAAAAACCTTCAGAACCCTATCAATATGGGTATCAAACTTCAAGATTTTTCATGAAGATGCTTCAGGAAGCATATTCAGGATGATCAGTTGCTCTGACCACTCTGTAGTAGGTTCCAGGTGCCCCGGGGGAAGTGGCCAATTTAAAAAACGTTCAGAACCCTATCAATATGGGTATCAAACTTCAAGATTTTTCATGAAAATGCTTCAGGAAGCATATTCAGGGTGATCAGTTGCTCTGTAGTAGGTTCCAGGTGCCCCGGGGGAAGTGGCCAATTTGAAAAACCTTCAGAACCCTATCAATATGGGTATCAAACTTCAAGATTTTTCATGAAAATGCTTCAGGAAGCATATTCAGGATGATCAGTTGCCCTGACCACTCTGTAGTAGGTTCCAGGTGCCCCGGGGGAAGTGGCCAATTTGAAAAACGTTCAGAACCCTAACAATATGGGTATCAAACTTCAAGATTTTTCATGAAAATGCTTCAGGAAGCATATTCAGGGTGATCAGTTGCTCTGACCACTCTGTAGCAGGTTCCAGGTGCCCCGGGGGAAGTGGCCAATTTGAAAAACCTTCAGAACCCTATCAATATGGGTATCAAACTTCAAGATTTTTCATGAACATGCTTCAGGAAGCATATTCAGGATGATCAGTTGCTCTGACCACTCTGTAGTAGGTTCCAGGTGCCCCGGGGGAAGTGGCCAATTTGAAAAACCTTCAAAACCCTATCAATATGGGTATCAAACTTCAAGATTTTTCATGAAGATGCTTCAGGAAGCATATTCAGGATGATCAGTTGCTCTGACCACTCTGTAGTAGGTTCCAGGTGCCCCGGGGGAAGTGGCCAATTTGAAAAACGTTCAGAACCCTAACAATATGGGTATCAAACTTCAAGATTTTTCATGAAAATGCTTCAGAAGCATATTCAGGGTGATCAGTTGCTCTGACCACTCTGTAGTAGGTTCCAGGTGCCCCGGGGGAAGTGGCCAATTTGAAAAACGCTCAGAACCCTATCAATATGGGTATCAAACTTCAAGATTTTTCATGAAGGTGCTTCAGGAAGCATATTCAGGATGATCAGTTGCCCTGACCACTCTGTAGTAGGTTCCAGGTGCCCCGGGGGAAGTGGCCAATTTGAAAAACCTTCAAAACCCTATCAATATGGGTATCAAACTTCAAGATTTTTCATGAAGATGCTTCAGGAAGCATATTCAGGATGATCAGTTGCTCTGACCACTCTGTAGTGGGTTCAAGGTGCCCCGGGGGAAGTGGGCAATTTGAAAAACGTTCAGAACCCTATCAATATGGGTATCAAACTTCAAGATTTTTCATGGAGATGCTTCAGGAAGCATATTCAGGACGATCAGTTGCTCTGACCACTCCGTAGTAGGTTCCAGGTGCCCCGGAGGAAGTGGCCAATTTGAAAAACGTTCAGAACCATATCAATATGGGTACCAAACTTCAAGATTTTTCGAGGTGATACTTTTAAATGCATTTTAGAACCAGCAGCTGACATGACCACTCTGTAGTAGGTTCCAGGTGTTTCGGGGAAGTGACCAATTTGCAAAATGTTCGAAACCATATCAAATACTTAACACTCATTATCAAAGTTCAAGGTTTTTCATGGAGATGCTTTTGGACTCTCCTGTCGAATAGAGTTCGCCGCCGCACGAAGTTGACCATCTATAAAACGCTCATTAGACTGGTCGGCCTCTATGGCCACGAAAGTTAGATGTTGCTAGCGAAGGACCAACGCGCCCTTGGAGTTTCCGAATGGAAGGTGTTGCGGACTATTTATGGTGGGGTGCAGATGGAAGCCAATGGAGGTGGTGGTGGAGGCAAATGAACCACGAGTTGTAACTGGTACAATTTTGGCGGTTACGGTGAGCCGGGCATGTAGCCAGAATGTCAGACGACAACCCGATTGAGATGGTGCTCGATAATGATCCGACCGGTACAAGAAGAAGAGGCGCGATGCGGTCACGACTCGTGGTTCATTGACCTCCACCACCACCTCCATTGTCTTCCATCTGCACCCCACCATAGATGGTCCGCAACACCTTCCATTCGGAAACTCCAAGGGCGCGTTGGTCCTTCGCCAGCAACATCCAACTTTCGTGGCCATAGAGGCAGACCAGTCTAATGAGCGTTTTGTAGATGGTCAACTTCGTGCTGCGGCGAACTCTATTCGACAGGAGAGTCCAAAAGCATCTCCATGAAAGACCTTGAACTTTGATGCTCATTTTGATATGGTTTCGAACATTTTGCAAATTGGCCACTTCCCAAGGACACCTGAAACCTACTACAGAGTAGTCATGACAGCTGCTGGTTCTAAAATTTAAAAGTATCACCTCGAAAAATCTTGAGGTTTGATACCCATATTGGTATGGTTCTGAACGTTTTTCAAATTGCCCACTTCCCCCGGGGCACCTGGAACCTACTACAGTCAAACCTCCATGAGTCGATGTTCTATGACTCGATATCGACTCATGGAAGCAAATTATGCCATATTAAAAAATATTTTCTGGGTTACTGCGATGGTCCCTCCAAACAGTTTTTCAAAGATTTCCCATTCCACATCTCGATGTTTCTATGAGTCGATGGTCCCTTCAATATCGACTCATGGAGGTTTGACTGTACAGAGTGGCCAGGGAAACTGATCGTCCTGAATATGCTTCCTGAAGCATCTCCATGAAAAACCTTGAACTTTGATACTCATTTTGATATAGTTTCGAACATTTTGCAAATTGCCCACTTCCCCAGGACACCTGGAACCTACTACAGAGTGGTCATGACAGCTGCTGGTTCTAAAATTCATTTAAAGGTATCACCTCAACAAATCTTGAAGTTTGATACCCATATTGATTGGGTTCTGAACGTTTTTCAAATTGGCCACTTCCCCCGGGGCACCTGGAACCTACTACAGAGTGGTCAGGGCAACTGATCGTCCTGAATATGCTTCCTGAAGCATCTCCATGAAAAATCTTGACCTTTGATACTCATTTTTATATGGTTTCGAACATTTTGCAAATTGGCCACTTCCTCAGGACACCTGGAACCTACTACAGAGTGGTCATGACAGCTGCTGGTTCTAAAATGCATTTAAAAGTATCACCTCGAAAAATCTTGAAGTTTGATACCCATATTGATTGGGTTCTGAACGTTTTTCAAATTGGCCACTTCCCCCGGGGCACTTGGAACCTACCACAAAGTGGTCAGGGCAACTGATCGTCCTGAATATGCTTCCTGAAGCATCTCCATGTAAAATCTTGAAGTTTGATACCCATATTGTTAGGGTTCTGAACGTTTTTTCAAATTGGCCACTTCCCCAGGGCACCTGGAACCTACCACAGAGTGGTCAGGGCAACTGATCGTCCTGAATATGCTTCCTGAAGCATCTCCATGAAAAATCTTGAAGTTTGATACCCATATTGATAGGGTTCTGAATGTTTTTCAAATTGGCCACTTCCCCCGGGGCACCTGGAACCTACTACAGAGTGGTCAGGGCAACTGATCGTCCTGCATATGCTTCCTGAAGCATCTCCATGAAAAATCTTGAAGTTTGATACCAATATTGATATGGTACCGGATAATATATACGTGATTGGAAGGATATACATAATTGACCATAGTATCCGGAACCAGGTTTACTGAAATGGCCATATCTCGGATGTTTTTCAACGGATCTTAGCGCAACCGCCCGCATTCAATTTTCAATAAGATCTAGTTTCTAGGAAAATAGTGTTTATCGATGTAACTTCAAACCACACAAAAATACGAGCGGCAGAAAAAATGTGTTTTTGACATGGCCTCCGAAAATCCGAAACATCTCCGGTGTCCGGTGGCCAGTATTCGTGACCGCACATGTTCCTAAATCTTGACTAAATTTGCCGTCGAATGCTTCCGGTTTTGTCCAATTTCATCAATTTTTCAAAAAGTTATAAGGATTTGAATTTGGGTCAAATTTTGCCTATCTCAATCATTTTGCTTAGAGGCCTGAATAAGAGAAACGCGGATAGGTATGTGCCGCCAATCGAACCGTCAAAAAACAGCAGCCAATCGAGCAGGAGACCTGTCAAGCAGCCAAAATGTTGGCTCAAATACTGAAAACGGCCAAATTCGATTTAATGCCATTTTTAAATAAACTAAATTGAATGTATTTTGATATAATATATGCAAGTCATTTATAGATTATGAAATGAAATTACATTGTTTATTGGATTCTATTGTTATGTAATGTGGACATATGAAATAGCGGATTGTGAGATTTTATCTACATAAACCATTTCTTTCTTTTCATGTGTTGTTCTTTGATGAAGAAGATTGGATGCAGTGTTGGCAGAGTTATATTTCCTATCCGCGTTTCTCTTATTCAGGCCTCTAATTTTGCCTAACCCCTGTATTTGAAGAAATAAGAAATGTTTTACAATCAAAACCTCGTGTTGTGTATTTTGAGGCTTAGGTTCGATTCTTGCTCTAGTCATAAAATCTCTTCGAAAAGCGAAACATTCTCCACTGGTCTACTAGGTATTTCCGTTTTGCAGGTCGTTAAATCTTCGCTGATTTGAGGATACTTCAAATATGTTAAATATTTTGCATGTCGTTCAACACAACAACATGCCGTTAGAAAAACTTCAACGTATTTTAGGTGCTAAACGGTTGTCATTCGACGTAAGAAGCAATAAAAGTGCATTTGATTATGCAGTGTAATGCAGCTTTTATTGAAGTTTATTGATCTATAACTGCAAAACTGTTGCAACTATCCAGTTTGAGTTGAAAGCAGACCCTCCAAATTAATATAATGCTTCAGACTCAACTTTTGTTGTTCCTTCAGAATGCCTAGATTTTCTACTACTTACGGAAAATTTCTAGATTATTACAATTATTCAAATCTTCATTGAAGCATTCTTTTTCTTCTGATTATTCGGATCTAGATTTTCTAGATTTCCATACATTATCCAGACTTTACAGATTCATCATGGAATGCGGGACGTTTTCCAGGACGCCTGGAAACGCGGGACATGTGTAGACTGAATCCGGGACTGTCCCGCATAATCCGGGACGTCTGGTCACTTTAGGTAAAGTTGGGGCACCAGCATTTTTGGCGTAATTGCTTCATTTATAATTTGGCGTCAGTAGTAAAAATTATAATTGAAGGCGTTATCCAGTCTAGCGATAATTTATTATTTATTATTTCTTTGACTGACTGACAACAAATAATGACAGCGGCACATAGCTGCCCTAATTTAAATATGAATCAGACCTTATGTTACGAAGGTGTAATTTTAGTTTTCTCGTTTAACTGGAGATGTTCGCTGTGAATACCGGCCAATCTAAATCCTTCGAATATTTCCCTTGATATTGATTTCCACAAATTAGTTTATTCACCCCACCCACACCTTCGAAAGGATCCGCATATGGCTGGTTGATTCTAACAAACACGTGGCTCCGAATGATGAACATAATCGATTGATTGTTAACTTGATGAAAATGCCTTCACAACATCTATACGAGAATACTCTATAGAAATCCGCTAAGGTAGACCGTAAACCAATTCCGCCCGGCCAAAAAGCAGCTCGTTGAGTGCATTCTAAACATTGCAGTAGTGTATATAGAAACCATTTTTTAATATACGATAATAGATACTTGTGTTTGTTACGTTCGTGTTTTTCTTCCGTGAGTTTTTCCGAATTTCCCGAGTTATTTTCCGCGTTCTTCAACAGCTTACACCAAAGTTCCTGATTGTAAAGTTACGCAAAGAGGATCTGCTTACACTGGTTCTGAATGATAATCAACTGATAATCATGATGTTATTTTGGGGAACTTGAATTTTTGTTCAACCCTCCAAGTGACTTCACAGTAGTGTTCACTTCTGAAGCTTTCAAATTCTATAACCGGTGAGGCAGGGCATCGTGGTCCTTTTTTTCAAATCTATGGTTTTTCGAAACCATTTGCGGTCTAAAAAAACTGTGCACAATTTGGACTGGATTGGTTGCTTCCTTGCTTTCCGCATCGCGTTTGATTTTTGTATGGAAATTAGTATCGGTAAACGTACATTTTTGCATTTTTACTCCTAGAGATTTTAGTTCATCGTGAACCATTTGATTGCAGGAGCACTGATCTAACCTCGTAATTCTAAGGAATTACAGTCTAGATATTAAAATTATTACATCAGCTGAAGCCTCAAAATAACCCAATGCTAATAAAGGTTACCTTCAGTCAATTTATCTAATAAGCTGCCCAAACCAAGCCAATCGTTCGTTTTCACTCATTACCACAACAGACTAATGAGACGTCACAGTGGCAATCCTCTTTACATCACACCATTTAAATGAACCGGCTCCAAACGTCTTGTATAATTTCGTTAAAAACCAATAGTTGCTAATTTAGGTTTGCATAACCATATCTTCACAGCTACATACCAACTTGAAGTTGCCTCAAATGAAAGTCTAGAAGCATATATATCGAGGAAACTGCTTCAGTGAGACGACGAAATTTAATAACTTTCCACACTTGGTTGGTCACCTGCCTAGTGGCATTAAGCCATAGCCTTCAAACAAATTCGAAAAATTTCAGGCTAAGTCAGCGATTGTAGGTAAACCAGGTAAAACCCATCATAAACTAATTCTTAACCTTTTCCTTCCCTCTTTTAAGAAAAATACTAGAACAAAAGCTATTTGGCATAGGTACATGAAATTAGTGGAAAACGAAAAGAAAAAGTTTTTGATTGTAAATCAATAGTTACATGATTGTTTTCAATACTTTCACTATTTTTACACAAAATTGATTATATAAGCTATCCAAGGAGACCATAAAGCTGTTTTTGAAACAATTCGATAAAAATTAGAAGGTGCAGAATTTGATGGAGCTCTACAGCTATCATGGGAAAAAGGGTTAAGGTCGATCTTATCTCAAAGAAACAGAGTCTGGAATCGAAATTATTTCGTGATTTGTGAATAAAGTATCTTATTATTATTGTTCTGGCCGCATTAACAAAGAAACCCAGAATGAAAGTTTAATTTACCCGGTTATGAGAGTTCCTGAAAGTTGCTGGGTTCACTGGAAAACAGTTCCACTGTCCTCGAGGCTAATGGTGTGTGTGTTTGTTTGTAACCCAGTTTCGGAAGAAAAAATATGCGGTCGAATTCTACCGGGGATCCTCAAGAACTTTGGCTTTGAGCTTGAGCTTGAGCTTGAGCTTGATTGACTGCTCGTAGTTGCTACTCCATTATGACCAGATCAGCTGTTCTTGCACAGGGAACCAACAGATGTTTGCTTGGGACTAGCACACATCTTCAATGTACAAGTACTGGTGATCTCATTTGTTAGGTCATACTGGCGCCTGCCACGTCAGAATGCAAGTCAATATAGGGAAGGGGGAGGAAATGATGATGCAATCATTCGCCCACTGCAAGCCGAATATACCTCTGCACTTGCCACGAGTTCATGCGGAATTTGTTGGAATTTCTGGGTTAGGTTGGAGAGGCAGAGGTCCGTCTTGGTTAACGAGCTGCCAATGTGATAGATAGGAGAAGGTAACTGATGGAATTTTTAATTGGATGTAGGAAACGAGCTCTATAAGTTCATTTCCAATTCTAGCAGATTACTGTTAGAATACTCAAGTTGAAGGTATAGGAATAGTAATGGAAACGGTATGGAAGTCCATTTCCCGTTCTAGCTATTGCTAGAACATGAGAAATAAAGAGAAAGATACAAAGTAGGAGAATGGAACGGACCTGGGATTGAACCCACGACCTCCTGCGTATGAGGCAGAAGCAGTAGCCATATGACTACCAAGCCCGCAATCCTCAAGAACTTTGGCTTTGGGTGAGAAAATCAATCTGAAAGTTTCAGCTCAATCGGTTGTTGATTAAGCTAGCGTATTTGATTTGACTACGAGGGGCTTAAGTGAGATTTCGTATCGGCATTTATCTGATAAACGATAATTAATAGTTATTCATATACCATTAGTTGATTCAGTTATTTAGATTGTATCTATCATGACGTAGCACATGCGCCACCACTCTTGCATTTCCTACTCCATTTTACAGTATTTATTTTTACGTAGGCTTCTGAGCCGTTGCATCATTTTTTTACGGCAAGACACCTCGTAAGCATGAGCTGAGTAAAAAAAAACCTTCAAGTTGGTGCTATCGGAGTGTGTGATGGTGATCTGGCGAGAAGGTTTTATTTTTCAAATTGACCCCGATTGTTGCACAAATAAAACAAACTAAGAATCGATTAAAAACCGAATTCCACGTTCCGCCCGACCAGAGCGTGATGCTGATCAGAGGGTGTTGCAAGCTTCTGCATTAACCGTGGCGTATTTCGCCAGAGAGGCCAAAGCGTGTTAATACCAAGCCGATATTCGCGCGCGCGCGCTTTGCCCGCCAGCTCGAGATCATGGAACGGATGGATGGTGGTCGAATGAAGCCATTAGAGGCCCGCGCCGCAGCACTTAATCGAACCGTTTTCTCTTCGCCGAACGGAAGGTTTTCAGCTTTGTTATTCCAATGATTCTCTTCGCTTTGTTTTGTGATTAGCGCAAAATATGCCGAGAATAGGTTAAAACAGCATGCTAATGGAAACTATAGTCGGGTGTATAATTTGGAGATTTTGCGCTAGGCACTTAAATGCACCTTGCTTGCTGTTTTTGTGGCTCCGTAAAAGCGGGAAGAACTGTGGAATGGATTTGCTGGAGTGTTTAACTGTTAATACATCGACTTTTGTACGATTAAGTTGGAGCGGTTTTCAAATAAACAAGCTCTGATTTACGGATAAAGAAGGCATGATCGTATTACCCCATTTATTCCCACTGATTGACTTGATGTTACTTACTTACAGATACTTGGCTTACAGATATTTCGATTTCAAATTCTGTAAATTGCTATTGAACTGAGATCTGGGGATTTCGAAGTCAAACAGCGATTCGAATGGAAATTGTAAATATTTGTGGGATTTTTAGGGGTATTTTTTCTGAAACGACTTGATAAGTATTTCAGGAAGTCTTTTTAAACCTAAAAAGTGGTCTTTGAATTCTGCTCGGGATTGAAAAGTAAATTATGCAATTCAAATGTCTTATTGCAGGTTTGGTTCTGCACATTAGTAGAAAAATTGACAAAAGGTATATCAATACATAGATGCAACTCAGTGTGTACACTGTGTTTAGTTTCTCAATAGTGGGTCTGTATTGATTTGTTTTTCTGTCCTACTCGGTGTTATGGCATTTAGCTTAACACTGCAAACCGTTTCCATTGCCGCCAAGCCCATCGTGCCTTCGGTACAACCATAAAGTAATGCTTCAAAGGGGGGCCAGTGCACAACGCACCCTCGAGGTTAGCTGCGTGTCCTTGCAGCACCGAACATCGTGACTCGCTTTTTTAGAAGAACACCATGGTATCGTGCCAGCGCATTGCCAGCTCCACGCCCTTTGTCCTCAGAAGGTGGGAAGGGTCGACTTCGCGCCTGCTTCCCTCTGCACGACTGGCATCAAGAATGATGATGCCGCGTGCACCCCAAATTGACCTCTCTGCGATAGGGTCTATTTGCCAACACACAGAGGGACTTGCCGACGCGGTGCCTACGCCTGCCCCAGCCTTGACGAGGACCCCTTTCCGTTCTCGGGCTCGGAACCCGCCCGGTGAACCGATGCCGCGAAAGCGACGATACCATGTTGTTCTTCGCGCGGCCACTTGTTCGATAAAAGGATCGAGTTCGATAACAAGACACCAGTATGACCCATGAAGCCGACTCCGAACCCTGAACTAGCCATCCTTGAGTCCACGCGCCACCTTCTGTGTAGCTCCGAGACGATTTGGACGATAGCTGATAAAGCGGCGTTCCAGCCAACTTCATCTTTACACATCCTCTGAACTAGGTTGTCTGGGGTAGTGTCCAGACCGCATGTGGCAAGCATGTGGTCACGCATTGTGCGAAAACGTGGGCACACGAGCAACACGTTTTCCTCGAAACCTGCGCATACCGAACACTCGGGCGAGGTCGAGGGTGTGTGTCTGTTTTTTTTTTTTAGAGGGATGAAATTATCACTCAGGGAGTGGGGTTGACGCGTAATGCCGGACCCACTAAACCCACCCAAATAACAGAAGGTTACTTGAGTTACCTTCTCTTCTCATACCTTGTTCCCCCCGGGACTTACTGGATATCAATACTTCGAAGGGGGGCTGTGCTCATGCACTTCACGTGTGCAGCCTCTAGCAAGCACAGCTAGTTCGCTACATTTTTCTCATTGAAGCATTTTTTATTCGGTTTGCGCTTCTCTCGCTCACTGACTCTCTTCCTCATGCCATTCAGCACCACTGCATCTTTGAGCAATTTAGCTCTCGACGTGCTCGCTCGCAACTCAGATAGTCCCCAGCGGCGAATCTATCCTTCTCCGACGGGAAGTCCCCCGGCGGCGAGAGCTTCCCCGAAAACCGACGACCCGTGGAAGTTTATTGCGTGTCCAACACTAATGCCTCACCTAGATAGTCCGAGGCACTTTCTCACCTCAACAGGAAACCGGTTGGATGCCAAAGTCGGTCCAGAGATTCCGGGTGGAGCATAGCGTCCGGTTCACTGGCGCTTCGACTACCCAAAGCCGATTATTCAACGCGTTACGAACTACTGGGCATAGTCCCCGGCGGTAGATCTAGCCTACTCCGACTAGAAGCTTCCCGATAGCGGAAGCTCCCACGAACGGAACTTTTCTTAACATTGAGCCGTTTGGCTACCAGCATAATTTTCAATGGGAGCTTAATGGCTCAAGAATACAGCAATCTTCTGTATTCTTGAGCCATTAAGCTCTCAGCTCGATCGCGGTTTACTCATATAGTCCCCGGCGGCGGATCTATCCTACCCCAACGGGAAGTTCCCCGACGACGGAAGCTTCCCCGTAACCGACCGTGCTATTATGATCGCTTCCAGATACCTGGTCCGGTCTTAACGCCATTTTCTCTGCAGCGACATCATGATCTGCGTTACCGCTCTTCCTATTTCGTTCCACGTATTCTCATTCTTGTACATTTCTTGCACGATGTTCTCGGGGTTTATATTACTAGCGCTGCCCGCTGAGAGCACACTTCGCTCTGTCCTGAATCGAGGACAGTCGAAAAACACGTGCTCCGGTGTCTCCTCGCAGCTCGGACAGGTCGGGTAAAGGAGGGACCTTGCGTGTCCGAATCTGTGCAGATACTTCCTGAAACATCATGGTCCAACAGGAATTGTGTCAGGAAGAAGTTGACGTCCCCGTGTTTTCTGTCCAACCACAGCGACAGGTTCGGAATGAGCCGATATGTCCACCTTCCTTTCGAAATACTGTCCCAAGCCAGCTGCCACTTCCTCATCGAATCGGCTCTCGCAATCATGCGAGCACCAACCGTTCCTCGCAGTCTGTAGCACTCACAGTCCTCCTCCAATAAGATGTTTATGGGGGTCATTCCTACTATGGCACAAACCGCATCCATCGATATGGTACGGTTTGCCGGTTTGTTGTGATCGCTTTAGTTGCCTTCTCGCAAGCATAATCGACGTGGCTATTGAAATTGAGCCGGTCGTCGATCATTACCCCAAGGTGCTTTACCTCTCGCTTTGAGGCGATGGTGACTTCTCCGGCCGTAATCGTACTATGCTGTACTGCCTTTCGGTTGCTGATCATCATCACTTCAGTTTTGTGATGGGCCAATAAGAAGGCAGTAGTGGTGACACTTGGTGAATTAAGTTGGGTTTTTTACGGAATAATCGCGTAAAAAAGTCACTCATTTTTTGGGCACGTATCCTCAATCGATTTGCTCGCAACAAAATGCATTCGACGCAGACTTCTATTCCTTCATTTCCTATTGAAAATTGGCCAAATCGGACTATGGGCTCGGAAGTTATGGCCAAAATACTATTTTTTATTCGCACGAGAAAGGCACCATCACTGCTAGGTGGATTAATCAGGTTTTTTTCTACTTATGGCTTCTTCGTTTTTCCTACAATTTTTCCCTTCTTCCTTCTCATCTTTCCTCTTTCTTCCTCCTTCTTTCGCCTCCGTTATTCATTATAACTTATTCCTTCTTACTTTATTATTTTATTCGCTTTTTCTTCTTTCGTCTTTCTTTTTTCATCTTTCCTCTGCCTTCGGCCTTCTTCATTTAGATAAATCACTCTGTGCGTTTACTTAGTAAACTACTACACGTTTCAGAAAAAAAAAACACTTCTCCCCCTTTAACAAATAACACTCGTACTCCCTATGATCGTCTCCTTATAACAGCGGTTCTCAACCTTTTTCTTGAGAGGTACCCCTTCGAAATTTTGCATTAATTGAGGTACCCCCAATTTGTTTTGCTATAAATGAAAAAGGCGTAGATAAAATATATGAAAAACGGACCTGAAAACTAACTGGATATAT